>NC_142357.1:32120819-32273319 GCF_059441175.1 Urocampus carinirostris
GTAACGATTACGAATACAGTAGTTACTAATGCGCCAAAAGAAAAGGCGAACGAGGACTCGGCTGATGAGATTCGTAAAAGTACTGGCAACGGACTCGTGTCTTTGGCAAAAGAAACGTCTCCATGAGCCGGCTCTTAGAAACAAACAAAGGGAGTCTGCTTTCCACCAATTAAGAGCTGGTTCCCTCCGAGACACATTTTTCCTCTTGTGATTGGTCAATATGAATTTTCGGGGGATTCTGTGTTGACCTTAAATTTGTTGAGCATAAAAAAAGGTTTAAATTGTTTTGTATTATTTTTTGTGGATTTAGAAAAAATACATTTCTATTTCCTTTGTTTTTTATTTTTAACGTGTTTATACAAAAGTGTAAAGTGTATTCTTTTTTTCTTTTTCTGTCTTTTTTTATTGCGTCTGGTCGTTGAACCCAAATTCGGACACTTGACCAGCATTGACAGTTCTATTTAGATAGATAGATAGATACTTTATTCATCCCCGTAGGGAAATTCAGACGTCCAGCAGTATCCTTGTGTTAAAAAAAACAAATAAAATGTATAGAATACAAAAATACCCAAAATAACGTGTTAATAAAGAGCATTTAAATAGTGTTACGAAAAATACACACTGTAATAAAAATAGGTTAATATGCAAATGTGGGGTTGGGGTTTAATGTGGGCTTTTACTCTCCCGGGTGGAGTTAAAGAGCCCCATGGCACGAGGAAGAAATGATCTCCTCAGTCTGTCCGTGGAACAAGACTGTAACAGCAGTCTGTCACCGAAGCTGCTCTTCTGTCTTGGAGGGGAAAAGGATTCAAATGTAAGGCTCTCCACACAGGGAGGAAGGGAAAAACATGAACAGAAAGCACAGTCCAAATAACTCACTGCTGGAGGAATAATAGCAGTCTTTCGGGGACACTGCACAGGCGACAAGGAGTAGGCATTGTCCAGCAACCCCTGATGAACGATGGCACGTTGCATCATGACACTTTTTTCCTTTTGTTATTGTCCATCCGTCCATGCATTATCTGCACCGCTTATCCTCAGTAGGGTCCCGGGGTTGCTGGAGCCCATCCCAGCTATCTTCGGGTGGTGGGCAGGGGACACCCTGAATTGGTTGCCAGCCAGTCGCAGGGCACGCAGAGACAGACAATTCATTCAACCCACGCAGGCACGGGGAGAACATGCAAACTCCACACGGTAGCTGGATTCAAACCCTTGAACCTCTGCACGTGGGGCTGTGCGCTAACTACCCAGCCTAATTTGAAAACATATTTTCAAATAAAGAATTCCTTTATTGTAACCCTTCTTTATATTCTTTGACAACTATGGATTATCCTGTCCGCGCACACGTACAAGCGTAGGAAAAACAACCCTGATGTTTCTTGACAGTCTAAGGAGCCGCTGTCAAGCACTGACGTTTTTAAATAAAACAAGAGGAGTATGAAATAATTAAATGTAACATTTTGGCACATTCTCCTTTCACAGACATCCGTCACCCAGAGGAGCTCTCGCTCCTTCGGCCGGTGGAGGAGAAGAAAAAAAAGAAAGAGAAAAATTCCTCAGAGGAGATTTTTGACCTTACTGCAGTGCCCCTCTCTTCAGGTACTCCTAGAGTCTATTACAGAATAATATTTTTTTCTTTTTGCATCGAATTGGCGTTGCTCTGATGTTATGTTAGAAATCTCTTCTGGGTGCTAAAAAGTAATAGAAATGTAACACTTATTGGTGTGGACACATGCAAACACTTTCATAGTAGTAGGGTCAATCCCAATACTTCCTCTTTCACCTTTACCCTTTGTCTTGTTTATCCTTTTCCTTGTCCTTCTACTTGTATGGTGAGTGCAAGGGACGGACTCCTCTCGGACAGGGCTCTCCAACCCTCTTCAAGCTAAAAGCTACTTTTTTACTACTTTGCACAAAGAGCACCCAGTTAGATACAGTATGCATGTCTGAAATAACAACGTTATTACTAATATTTTTAATAAAGGTATTTTATTACCTGGTTAATTACTGGAAGTAGGGTAACTTAGACTCAGTCAACCAGTAAAATAATAATTTTACTATGAAATTACAATGAGCCAGCACTGGTGAGCTATTTTCAGAAAAGCTCCGCGGCCACCTCATCAGTTCTTAGGGGTCACCACGTTGGAGACACCTGCTCTAGGAATTAGGAATGGTTTTCCTGCTTACCAAGTCATCACTTAGAGCTGTGTTAGTTATTACTTAACATATGTGACAATTATGTATTCCTTTTTTCCTTTAATATCACTAACGACAATAAACCGTATTGTTTAACTTGGAAGGGAAAAAAATATGTCACGTGCTGCGCTTCACTATCATTTATTCTTCCATGTCATCGATTCTTGCCTGTCTCCCCTCTATTGTCCCGTAACGTGCTCTGTTGGAATTCACGGTTCATACAACAACACAAAATGAACATAGATAATGGGTTTGTTCCCTCCCACTATTGCCTCCACCTGGTCAGTATTGTAGAGGGGGCATGTCCATGAAGAAGCTAGGGTGATCTCGACGTGACTTTGTGAAATGGGACTTGTGTTCCTCACTCTTCCACCTTACTCTTCACTTTTCTGATTATTCAGACTTGCTTACCCTCATAGAGATTGAGCTTTGCTAGAGTAAGGGGTAACAATGAGGGAAAGGGGGTGTAATTAGACTTTTTTTTACCCTCATCGTGCGCAGGTTTTCTTGAGTAAGTGATAAAGTTGAGGGGAAGGAAGACTAATTGGATTAAACCCTAATATAACACTCCCCAAAAAGAAAATAACAAAAAAAATGCTGTCCAACATTCGTCCCCAGTACCTCTCTCCTTGTACCACAGTACCCTCTGTAGGAATTTAAGTTTTGTACCACAACAAAAAAAAACACAGATAATTGGTTCATTTCTCCCCACGAGTGCCTCCACCTGATCAGTAATGCGGGGCATGCCTTGCGAAAAGCTAGGGCGATCCCAACCTGACTTTGTGAAACGGGGCTTGTGGCCCTCACTCTTCCACTTTACTCTATACTTTTCTAATTTATTGGACTTTCTTACCCTCATCATGTACGGCTTTGCTAGAGTAAGGGGTAAAGTTGAGGGGAAGGAGGACTAATCAGATTGAACCCTAACATAACACCCTGATTTTACTTGTTCTGTTATTTATCCCCAAAATCCGAAATGCTAGGGCGATCCCAACCTGACTTTGTGAAACGGGGCTTAAGATTCCCACTCTTCCACTTTACTCTATACTTTTCTGATTTATCTGACTTTCTTACCCTCATCATGTATGGCTTTGCCCGAGTAAGGGGTAAAATTGAGGGGACGGGGACTAATTACATTTTCATACACTCATCGTGTACAGATTTTGCTAGAGTAAATGGTAAAATTGAGAGAAAGCGGGACAAATCGTATAAAGCCTTAATTTAAAGCTCTGATTTTCCCCATTTTGGTATCTATCTAAAACAAGTACCGGTAATAATATAAAGTATTGTTGAACATTACTGCGGTTGTCTTTATCACAATATTTTGATTCGCTGGCAGCGTCCCTCCCCAGTATGTACAACGGCATTCCGGCTCATTTTATCGGTTCGCCTGATATGAAGGCCATCTACAAGATGCTGTCGGTCCCTCAGCCTCCCCCTGCCCCTGAAGTCCTAACCAAGCAGTATCGCCCAGCCAGCGTGGTGGATAAGGCCCACATCAACGGCAGGTACACTCACCGCGATACAAATCCATTAAATGCACAAAACCTTCTAATTACATTATTACTCTATCGCAGATGGTTGGATTCCTCTCGTTGCCTCATGCAGCAGGGCATCCAGGAAAACGACAGATTGTGGATTCGCTTCAAATATTTTGCCTTCTACGATATAGAACCCAAGGTGCGTTTTTATCCTGTGTTGTCAATGTGATCTCCCCAAATCTATGCTCAGGAGATTTTTGTTTGTTTTCAGTATGACGTGGTGCGTCTGACCCAGCTATATGAACAGGCCCGTTGGGCCATCCTATTGGAGGATATTGATTGCACAGAGGAGGAGATGATGCTGTTTGGAGCTTTGCAGGTAGTGCGCAATGCAAAAGAAAAATAAGGAATAGAAGATATAATTCAATTGCATTATCTGTCACGACCAGCAAACAGGGTAGACCCAATCGCGTAACGTTTTCTCACAATTTTATTGAAAGAAAGAGGACGGGCCGCGCCCGCGATCTGATGCTCACTGGACGCGGGAAGCAAGTCGTTCTCGCACTCGGATCGTGATTCGAATACAGAAGTGGATCTTCCGTAGCGAGGGATGGCGGGGTCGGGACAGAAAAATAGGTCGGTAGCTGGGAGAGCAAAAGCGTGGTCGGGGTCGGAAACGAGTCGTAAGCCAGGACGGGAGAGTAGACAAAGTCGGGATCAAATATGGGTCGTAAGCCGGGACGGGAGAGCAGACATGGTCGGGATCAAAACAGGTCGTAGCCGTAGACAAACGGGAGCAAAAACGGGACAGGCGAGAGTCAGGGTCGAAAAAAGGCTTGCCTTTTAAAAACAGAGATTTGCAGACGGACTGACCAAAGGAGAGTGACAGGACTGGGTTTAAAAAAGGACAGGGAGCCAATCAGAGCCCACAGCTGTTGGCGCCAAAAGAGCGGGCACAGTTGATTCACATCAGTAATCATGACATTTTCAAATTATTATCTTTTTCATTACGCCCCTTCTAATAAGCTACGCACCGATCCTAAATACTAATACTGAGTATCGGCAACAATTTGATTACTTTATCCGATTGGACAGCTCCAATTTATTTTCTGGAAGGCTATGTTGTCTCACTTAGCTGCTGCTTTACGTATACCTGTTCCATTTTTATAGTACCGCTACCCGTTATTGCTAGTAGTGATGATACTAGTCCCTTTATCATGTATCAGTAGTCACAATGGGCCAGATACCAGTATTGTCTGCCCTCTAATTGCAATTTCAAAATCAGGAACAAGAAATGAAAAATTATAGACATTATAAATTATACCTCTTCTTTTTGTAAATTACCAGATATGGTATCATGTCAATATCTGTCATGATTACAGATTTGAATCACCTGTTTCCGCTCATTTGGCGCCAACCCCCACAGGTTCTGATTGGCTCCCTGTCGCTATATGAACCCAGTTCTGTCTGTCCCCGGTTGTCAGTCCGTCTGCGGACCTCAGTGTATACTCGGCAAGCCTTTTTTTACTTTGACTCCCACCTGTCCCATTTTTGCTCCCGTCTGTCTCCGGCTACGACCTGTTTTGCTCCTGACCACGTCTGTTCTCTCGCCCCGGCTTACGACCTCTTTTTGTCCCCGATTACGTCTACTCTCCTGTTCTGGCTTACGACTCGTTTCCAACCCCGACCACGCCTTGCTCTCCCAGCCCTGGATACTGACAAGTTTTTCCGTCCCTGACACCGCCATCGCTCATTACGAAAGATCCACTTCCGTGCCGTGAAAATGTGTTTGCCCCCTTTCTGATTTCTGTATTTTTTTGCATGTTTATCACTCAAGTAAATACAAAATGCAGTTTTGAAATGTTAATTCCTATTTTTGCACAAAAAATTCAAAACCTTCCGGGCCCAATGTGAAAAGGTAATTGCCCACTGAACTTAATAGCGAGTTGGGCCACCTTTGACGGCGATAACAGAAATCAAACGTTTATGATAATTAGTAATGAGTCCTGCACAACACTTTGGAGGAATTTTGTCTGACTCTTCTTTGCAAAAATTGTCCGAACCGGCCATATTGGAGGGGTTTCTGGCATGAACTGCCCGTTTAAGGTCACACGACAGCATCTCGGTTGGATTTAAATCCAGAATTTGACTTAGCTATTCCAGAACCTTCATTTGGGGTTTTTTTTTAGCCGTTTAGATCTACAAATGAAAACAGATACATAATAAGTTGCTATTTATTTATTGTATCTCTAAGGGGAAAATAGTAAGATATTTGTTTAAATATATCAGTCTCTTCAAGTGAGGTATTGGTAAATGCCTAAGACTTGGGGATTAGTCTAAACGCTTTTTTTCCTGTTTTTTTTTTGGGGGGGGTTGTTTTTGCAGAGTATAACAAGAATCAAACTGTCACGACCAGAACGAAATCCGGACCCAAATGCGTAACGTTAATCATGAGTTTATTGATAGAAAGAAGAAGGGCAGGGCCCGCGATCGGGTGCTCGCTGGACGCGGAAAGCAATTTGCTCACACAAACGGATCGTGTTCTGAATACGGAAGTGGGTTTTCCGGAGCGGGAGATAGCTAAAAAAACAGGTCGATAGCCAGGACAAAAGTGCAAAAACGTGGTCGGGATCAAAAAACGGGTTGTAAGCCGGGACGGGAGAGCAAACGTGGTCGGGGTCAAAAAACAGGTCGTAGCCGGACACAAACGGGGAGATCAGGAACGGGCGGGTGGAAAAACGGGTGGAAAAAGCAGGACCGAAGGGAATCAGAGTCAAAGTGCTTGCCTTGTAGAAACAGGTTCGCTGACGGACTGACAATAGGCGAGTGAAAGGACTGGGCTTAAAAAGGACAGGGAACCAATCAGGTAGCCCGCAGCGGCTGGCGCCAACGAGCGGGCACGGGTGATTCTTATCAGTCATCATGACACAAACAGCTTCATGTAAATACATATACACAAGAATAAGAATTGATAGTTATTTGTAGATATTTAATAATAAAAAATAAAGTAATCATACATTTTCGTGAAAACCAATACAAATACGATCGATTGGAATTGGCAAAGTCTAATTTGGCACCTCAAAAAATTCATTTTCATTATATCTTAGATAATAATCATCACTTATGAAAATCCAAACCATACAATGTCAAATCATGCTGCGGTGTTTGAGTATGAAAAAATCCACTTTTGCAGTATCACATCAGCAAGGTGTCAATCTCCGAGCCCCAGGCAGTCACCTCTGCCGCAGCCATGGACGACCTTGAGTCGGCACTTCAGTCCCTGGAGGTCAAAATGGAGGGCGAGGGCAGCTCTGCCGCAGAGATGCTGGTCAGACACCATGAATGCATAAAACCGCCTTTCACTCAATGTCATCGGCCTTGAACGCCATTAAGAATTCCAATACCATCTTTTCTTTCTCTATAGGATAACATGACCGCACCTGAACTTCATGATTACCTTAAAATTTTCAGGTACTCTTTTACACTTTGGAGTAACTTGTGTGAATCGGGAACAGACTAAAAACATATTTATAAGGAACTTGAGGACCATGTTGTGGTTATGAAAACAGTCTTTAAAAACCAAATATAAGTCAGGGGAGACAACTACTGTACTCCAAAATCAAGGCACAAATGTGGTTGGCTATAGTATAGGGGTATGCAAACTTCTTATTAGAAATCAATATTTTTCAGCTTTTAATAGACAATGAACTAGTTTATACAAATTCCCCTTTTCGTGTTTATTTATATAGATCTTGCTTGAAAAAAATAAGTAAGGATTAGATGTCATTCGAACTTTCTTCTGTTAATTTTATCTCCATGGCTGAAAAATAAAATCTTGCCCCTTTGATTTTAAATTATAACCTTTTCAAAGTTGAGCTTATTTTCTATTTTACTACATGCGCATGCACGCATGCACACACACACACAGACAGATTTTGTAAGATTTCTGAAAAATTAAGGTTATATTTCCTTTAGCAAAAAAAAAGAAGAAATATAATACCAAAAATTAAATCATCTGAAAATTGCAATGTTTTTCATTCTATTTTTCTCTAAAAAAATGGAAAATGGTAATGTAGAGTCCAAAAGGCAGACTACTTACGTGTGGGAGAGCTATAAATTGGCTAACCGTAGAAAATACATCAGGCAAAAGACTTGTTAAGTTTTTTTTACCAGGTGCAGCGGGGAGAGAAGCAGAGAGGACATGCAACTCGCTCACTCACTCTCGCTCACCCCTGTCGGCCTCTGTATTTTATACAAATCATAAGACATGGAAAAATACTGGTATGTTGAGACAAAGACAAAAGACCACCCCCATGGAAGAGTACCAATACCTTTAAACAAAGACAGGAAGACTAAGAGACGGCCAAAAGGAACATCAAACTGATTAGAAATACACACCTTGAGCAAATAAGTTTAACCCTACTTTACAGGTAAATAAAACTTGTTATCTAAAATCTGAAAAATTGGGCACTTATCAAACATCTGCCTTTGTTCATTTCAGAAAAAGAACTGAAAATATAAAAATACTACTTAACTTACTAGTATTAAAACTAAAAGTCATAGTTTTGAAATCCCGTTTAAATAATATATTCTATCAAAATAACAGTTAATTTATAATTTATAATTGTATTATCAAGAGTTGTACAATTCTACTTAATTTAGAGAATAGTATATAACATTTATTTATTTTTTTAAACAATACAGTAAAAAGAAAAACTTTAGATAAAGTATCCAAATTTCTATGCATACATTTTAGCTTTACATTCTATGCTAAAACAGATAAACAACAAATCATTTCGATGTGTTTCAGGCCAAAGAGGTTAACTCTGAAAGGTTACAAACAACACTGGTTCAAATTCCAAGACACTTCCATTTCCTATTTCAAGAGCAAAGAGGAGAGCTTTGGAGAACCCATTCAACAGATTAACCTCAAAGGTACAAAAGGGTATTACAGTATATCGTTATAAGAGATTATGGTAATAACGAAGGAAGGATTGTATCTAAAAAAATGGATAAAAAAAGTCATAGTGTCTATTTCTTTGACCCACAGGGTGCGAAGTGGCACCAGACGTCAACGTGGCAGCTCATAAGTTCCTCATCAGATTGCTGATACCGGCTCCAGAGGGCATGAACGAAGTTTATCTCCGCTGCGAGAATGTAAGTCCCATCCTTATTTGTTACACCCTCTCATTTTCGTCATATCCATCTTTGACCGACAGGAGGAGCAATACGCACGCTGGATGGCTGCATGTCGCCTGGCCTCCAAAGGCAAAACCTTGGCAGACAGCAGTTTCCATAGTGAGATACGAAGCATCCGCTCCTTCTTGGCCATGCAGAACACCAGCAGCAGTTCACACGGAAATGTGTCCGCTTCGGACGAAACCATAAACACGCTCAGCCTGGTGTCTCCTCGCTATCATAAGAAGTATAAAACCAAACAGGTGGGGGAAACTGCAACATATAGGACTTTTGCACTCCCAGCAACACAAAAGTGAATCACGTTTGTGTGTGACCATGCAGCTAACCCCTCGCATCTTGGATGCGTACCAGAACGTTGCTCAGCTCTCGTTTGTGGATGCAGTCTCACGCTTTCTCCAAATCTGGCAGGCCCTGCCGGACTTTGGCCTCTCATACGTTGTCGTCAGGTTACGGCTGTTATCGGTTTAAACGGAAGGATCGGGGTCGTCCGAAATCTTTCAGATTCAAAAGACGGAATTGTTCTCGTTCTCCAGGTTCAAAGGAAGCCGTAAAGACGAGGTGCTGGGAATCGCTCCCAATCGTCTGATCCGAATCGATCTCGGCGTGGGCGACGTGGTGAAAACTTGGCGGTACAACAACATGAAGCAGTGGAATGTCAACTGGGATATTCGACAGGTAACAAAGTCACAAAGTCTACAGGCCACTACCAGAATGTGCTAAATATTTATTATAACGTTAATGTTGTTGGCTATGAGCCCCCAAAATCCCATGGGTAGCCTTCAGACCAGTTCCTACAATAGCTTATTGGTAATTACATTTTTAGAATTTTTTTTCTCTCGTTAGTGATAGGAATGAGTGGAGAGGTGTTGTAAAAGGATAGTGGGATGTTTGGACACGTTCTAAGGGTTGGGCAGGGCACCTGTATGACGCGGCAGGGGTAAACCAGTGAAAGCTGTCTGTCGGGCCCTGCTGTTGAACAAGTCAAGTCAAGTCATTTTTATTTGTATAGCCCTAAATCACGAAGAGTCTCAAAGGGCTTCACAGATTATTAGACTATATTATTACACTATATTACACAGACTATTTTTCAGCCGACGAGAAGAGTAGATTATTCATATGCTATGGAGTAGAAGTGAGTTTTAAGTTTAGATTTAAACATTTCCACTGAGGTTGCAGATCGGATCTCAGGTGGAAGAGCATTCCACAGCACCGGTGCCCGGATGTAGAACGCTCTCGAACCAGCAGAACACTTCTTTGCTCTTGGGATCACCAGAAGACCGGCACTCTCAGATCGTAGGCTTCGGACCGGGACATAGGGGCAGTTCAGATCTGAAAGATAAGAGGGAGCAAGTCCATGTATGATTTTGTATAATACTAAGAGAACCTTGAAATCACATGTAAGGCTAACTGGGAGCCAATGCAGGTTAGCCAAAATCGGTGTTATGTGATCGTACTTTTTTGTCCTAGTTAAAAGCCTCGCTGCGGCATTTTGTACCAGCTGAAGAGACTTGATTCTAGACTTCGGGAGACCAGAGAGTAGTGCATTACAGTAATCGAGACGGGAGGTAACAAATGCATGAATTATAATTTCCGCATCCGACTGAGACAGAGTGTGTTGTACGAAAGCATGACCAACTTAGGTGCGGATGGTCCTAACTTGTTTAGGTGTTTGGGCATTTGGGTTGGCCATGGTCCAAAAATGTTTGTGTGTGTTTTTTTGCTATTTTTTCCCTTTTTTATTTTCTTTTTATTTTATTTTATTTGTTATTGTATGTGTTTGTCTTGCTGTCGGTCACCCCTCTTGAGGGATATGACCAAGGTATATAGGTAGAATTATTCAGTACATTTGAAAATGTAAATAGTGGAAAAGATTTATAGAATATGTTTGAACACTTTGATCATGTAATCGCTTAGTGCCCTTTACTTTTGATGTTAATTATTTCAGCCACAGGGCTGATAAAGTAATAAAATCGAAGGAACATCTTACAGAAATGCATATCGCACCAATCAGTAACAAATATGTACAATGATACCCCGGTACTCAAACGACACTGTATTCGAACAAATTGGTATACGACCAAAAAGTAGTCATTTTTTCTTTAATATTTGGACAAAATACTCGGTACTTGAACAAACCCAAACACAGCAGAACATGTGGCTAATTGAGATGTGGCATCATTTAGAGAGATAGTCAGTTTCACAACACGTGGTGAGAATTTATTGTGATTTACTGCATGTTATTGCTGGGTCCCAATAAAGTGAGTGATAATGGAATGAAAAAAGGAAAACAGTGAGAACAACAATCAAGTTGGAAAGGAAAATTCTTGTGAAACTTGAGAACAGTGTACAAGATCATTTCCAAAGTTATATAAATGTACAAGAAAAGTCAGGCAGCGAGGCAACAGTACTGTCATAAACCGAAACAGGATCAGGACCCAGACGCGTGACGTTCTCACACAAGCCTTTTATTTTACGGGAAATGGGGAGTCATGCACGTTAGGCAGCAGTCTCACGTGAAATGAAAGGAAGCCAGAGGCCGACGAGATCGATAGCCCGAGTTGATATCGGACAGATGGGGTCGATACCGGACAGGACGGGACAGACAAGATAGATAATGAAACAGGATATGACAATAAGCAGGACAAACTAGACGGGAATGAAAACTGGAGAGAACGATAAATAAGCATTTGCTTCTGATTACCCCTTTTCGAACATGTTATGTAACATTATTTTGCTGTTGACTCATTGTTTTTGTTCTGTTTTTATTTTAATGTTCGAAATAAATTTTTCATTCATTCATAATAAACAGGACAAAAATAGACTGAAACGAAACTGGAAACCGATATTAAACAGGACAAAAATAAACGAGAACAATACCGGACAGGGAATACCAACAGGAAACAGGACCGGGTCAAAACCCACGTCTTGCGGGGCAGAGGTTCATTGACGGACTGACAAAGGAAAAATTATAGCACTGAGCCTAAAAAGATGGAAAGCCAATCTGTCAATGAGCCGCAGCTGGGGCCACACGGGCGGGGCCAATTGGGCGCCATGGCAACCGTGACAAGTACAAGAGTTCATCAGACGCTACCTGTTATCTGGAGGGGCAGGCAAGGGTTTGGTATACTGGAAAAATTCAATGGAAATGATGGAAAGATAACAAACTAGCAGGGAACCAAGAGAACGGAGTGATAATAGAGGGAAGAGAATGATTGGTGGCGATAGGAAGAAAACCATGGCAAGGCAAGTGACCATTGCTGTGAGGAGGAAAACAAAACATGGAAGTGAGAGGCCTAAGGTCAAGATAGCGAGGAAAGAGAGATAACCTACAGAAAACAGAACCCTGAGTGCGGGACCGTGACAGTAAATGGTTTTAAATTTTAATATTTATTATGTTTAATCTTTCTTATCTACACATTTAAAAAAATTACAGTATCGTATTTTTGTTCGTTATATTGATATTTTGGGTATTTTGGAACGCGTAGGAACATATAAAAATAAAAAGCATCACGGTACTTCCTATGGCACAATGCGATGTATCACTGCCTTTAATCCCCACTGTTGTTTGTATGGTTTTCACACACATTACAGGTGGCCATAGAGTTTGAGGGGAACATAAACATCGCCTTCAGCTGCGTAACCGCCGACTGCAAAATCGTTCACGAATTCATCGGCGGCTACATCTTTATGTCCACGCGCAGTCGCGAAAAAGGAGACAAACTCAACCATGAGCTCTTCCACAAGCTGACTGGCGGACACGAGGCACTCTAGAACTTAACAAAATACAGGAAAAATGATCCTGTCGGAGTCGATACTCCAAAAACTGTTGGGCAAAAAAAAATAACCCAAGTTGGGTCAAAATTGACTTATCCACTACTTGGGATCAATTTCCTAAAATTTTCTTAAGCTGTTTAAATCCATTTTATTTTATTTGAATATATTTATACACATTATGTTTTCTGAGTCCCCAAATCTTGTTTTAAGAATATAAGTTAAGAAGTAATTTACCTGTTTAATCCATCTCAGGGGGGCGTAGGAGAAAGTTTGTACATTCTGCTGACTGAAAATTGTCACGACCAGAATGGAATCAGGACCCAAGTGCGTAGCGTTAACCACAAGTGTATTGATAGAAAGAGGACGGGAAGCAAGCCGCTCACGCAATCGGATCGTGATCCGAATACGGAAGTGGATCTTCCGTCGCGGGAGATGGCGGTGTCAAGGACGGAAAAAAACAGGTCGATAGCCGGGGCAGGAGAGCAAAAGCATGGTCGGAATCAAAAACGGGTCGTAAGTCGGGACGGGAGAGCAAACGTGGTCTGGATCAAAAACAGGTCGCCGTTATTAAGTTGTTGTTTAAAGACTTAACTCTTTAATGAGAAAGAGAAATAATTGTGGGTGGTGTTGTTTGGTATGAAACAATCCAATATGGTGGGGATTGTTGTGCAAAATGCTTAAATTACGTGAAATCAACCGAAGTAGTGGATCAGCCCACTAAGGATCCAACATGAATTATTTTTTTACCCAGTTGTTTTAAGAGTGTAAGCTGAAAACCAAGCATGTTCCTTCCTCCTACTTCATTGTTACTTGCAAATGAAAAAAAAAACAGAACAAGCACAAATGTTTCCCACACACATTTAATAAAATAAATTACACTTGTTTCAGCCTCTCTTGTCTTTCCACTCTCTTGACAAACACACACTGAGCAAATTTTATGTCTCATCAATATTTATTACTGCTATAATTCATAAAAGAATAGTAGTCGAATAGTAGAATAGTGTCGATGTGGGACATACAGTGAATAAGTATTTGAACACCCTGCTAATTTGCTATTTCTTCCGCTTAGAAAACATTTAGGGTGTCTGAAATTTGTATTGTAGGTGCATGTCCGCTGTGAGAGAGATAAACTAAAAAGAAAAATCCAGAAATAGCAATGCCTGATTTTTTAATGTTTCATATGTGTGATACAGCTGAAAATCAGTATTTGAACACCTGTGTATCATCTAGAATTCTGACCCTGAAAGACCTGTTTGTCTGCCCATTGGAATGAAGTCCACCTGCAGTTCATGTATTATCCTGAATCAGATGCACCTGTTTGAGGTAGTTAGCTGCATAAGCCCGATGCAAGCTATCACCTCGTGGGGTCTCAATGATTCTGAGAAAGGTGAGGAATCAGCCCAAAACTACACGACGGGAGTAGGTCAATGACCTGAAAAGAGCTGGGACCACTGTTTCCAAGGTTACTGTAGGTAATACACTAAGACGTCATGGTTTGAAATTATGCCTGGCACGAAAGGTTTCCCTGCTTAAACCAGCACATGTCAAGGTCCATCTTAAGTTAGCATATGACCATTTGGATGGTACAGAGGAGTCATGGGTTTTGAGGTCAGATGAGACCAAAATTGAACTTTTTGGTCATAATTCCACAAAAAGTGTTTAGAGGAATAAGAATGAAGAGTACAGTCGGATACAACCGAATGTTTGATCTTACATTACACATAGTCCAGTGTTTTTCCGAATTGCTCAGTCCACAATTGAATGGATTTGGGAGTACAGTCCATAAACATGCCCGATTAAAGTCGCCGTCGACGATAAAGCTTAAGGGTTGGAATTGGGGGGTTTGGTCACCTAATGACTAAAATGGCTGCCCTGGCTGCAGCTGCATCGGCTTGCTACAGTTTAACTGTACGGGTCAGGTGTATCGACATTTCGTTCTGTGTGCATTGTTACAAAAAATGACAATAAAAGTAAATTCTAATCTATTCTAATTCTAAAATGACGTGTAAACTACCTGATTTTTTTATTTTTACACGTTCATGTTAGCGTAATCTTTCGTACGGAAGATTACGCTAACGCGAACGTACGATTAGCCTGGGTTAGCTTCATGTTTACGTTCATGGTAAACATTCACGGTGTTGGAACGGATTAAAACGATTTTACATTACTTTTAATGGGAAAACTATTTCGGTGATCGAACAAATCGGTTTTCGAATAGGGTTCTGGAACGGATTATGGTCGAGAACCGAGGTTCCACTGTATATCACACAAATAGTCAAAAAATCATGGAGTGTGATTTCTGGATTTTTCTTATTAGTTTATCTCTTTTACAGTGGACATGCACCAACGATGAAAATTTCAGACCCCTCCATGATTTCTAAGTGGGAGAAATAGCAAAATAGCAGGGTGTTCAAATACTTATTTTTTTTTCACTGTATAAGATGGATGAACTTATGATCTTCTGCTGACATCACAACGGCAGGATTCTCCCTAAAAAGAAAAATAACACATGACTGTTAAGATTTTAAAAAATGCTTTGAGTAGGCCCATGTTATAAATATATTACTCGTAGGCCTGAGTTGAAGGGCTCGGGTGAAGTACGCCGGGGGTAGTTTTCCGTCAACATTCCCGGTTGTCAATAACACGCGGTTCTCGGACCAGAAGAATTCAATTCCATCTGTGAAGTCACGTTCAATCATATGAGTGTTTCATATTTCTTGGTATAATACATACAAATGCGTTCATTCTTACCAGCTATAGCTTTAGGTACATCAATAAAAATAGCGAGATCACAGTCTTTTCTCATTCCTGGTGAAAAAAAAACACACATTTTAAATATTTAAAAGCAAGTGAGTCGTTTTGGGGAATTACTAGCGATGCACCATAATTCATAGATCCGACAGCGCTTGTTTTTAACCATTAAGAACGCGCGGCAGACGACAGCCCGTGGCTGCCGATTTTGGTCGGCCATCTTTATATCACAGACAATGTGATCCACACGCTCGTACAGTGTTTTGTATCGAATGGTTATACAGTGGAACCTCGATTCTCGACCATAATCCGTTCCAGAACCCTGTTCGAAAACCGATTTGTTCAATCACCGAAATTGTTTTTCCCATTAAAAGTAATGTAAAATCGTTTTAATCCGTTCCAACACCGTGAATGTTTACCATGAACGTAAACATGAAGCTAACCCAGGCTAATCGTACGTTCGCGTTAGCGTAATCTTCCGTACGAAAGATTACGCTAACATGAACGTGTAAAAATTAAAAAAAGGATTATGAATAGGATTTCTTACCTTTGTGGTGGACGGTGGGGAGAGAAAAATCATCAAAAGTTTTTCAACCTCTTCCAAAACTTGTGGCAGTTGCTTGCTTATAGCGCTAACTTCCTTAACCGCATCACTCGATTTCACAGCCTCCTTATTCTTTACTATCGTACTGATCGTAGATTTAGCCCTGCTGTATTCACTAGCAAGATCGAAAATTCGTACACCTCTTTCATATTTAGCTATTACGTCTTTCTTAAAGGCAACAGTTGGACGAACAACTTGTTGTTTTTTTTCACCTGTCCCGCTTGCACCGACCTTCTTCGGAGGCATAATTAGGGGCTAAAACACCCGCACGCCGCTCAGCATCGCAGCCTAGCGTACCGGCGTTCGAACTCCGATTTTTTGACCGAACAGCGAAGCAAGAATTTCTTGAAATTTTTGGTCGAACAGCGATTTGTCCGAACTGAGAGGCGTTCGAAAACCGAGGTTCCACTGTACTACGTGTCTGGGGCACTTGTAGAGTTATCCAGAACGATTGGTAGGGGTGAGGTTCATCCCTTTTCCTCAAATTAATTTGGAGAAATGTTTAAGATGGATAAATAGTCGGAACAAATGGAAATTGCGCAACTCGTTTCATAAATTTGATATCATGGATCACTCACTTATGTATCCCTTTTATACCATTATCTCTCACAAAACAATCTATTTCTATGTGTAGTTGGTACAGGGCTTCTAACTTCCTCATATCAGGGTTCCAACAGCTGAAAGCAAGTTTATTGCTTGAAGACTTGTTGACAATATCTGTGTATTATTTGCCCTCATGTAGGTTTTAGATCAGGGAATGGTGTCATAATAGTATGTGGTTTGCAATAATCTGTGGTCTTTGCAGCCCTTTGAGACTCTTTGTGATTAAGGGCTATACAAATAAACATGACTTGACTTCACTTTATTTTCAAGCCATTTTAAGACTTCTTTAACACCTTTTAAAATCAAATTTAAGACCTAGTTGACAAAAAAAAGCCCACAATTAAAACAGCCAAACCAGAAATCACTATATGAATTTTAAACAAATATTTGTGTTACAAAGTTTTACTTTCCTTACTGCTCATTTATTATGCTCACACGCCATCTAGCGACCAACATGATTCACTTCATTTAAACATGTGTTTTCTGTCTAAACCAATCAGATTAGTTTCATGTATTCACATGATCTTGCTTAAGCCAATCAGATGTGCTGTTTTATGTCTTGTTCCCAAAGAAATGAGTGTCTAGCCATCGCTTCCAGAGCCGATCTTGGAAGCACGCGCCTCTGATGGAAGGGCTATCAAAAACCTAAATCTCCGACTCAGTGTGTTCTTTTTTTCATCCTAATACGATCTCAAATTTTAACCTTGACAAATATAACTCTGCATATAATAATTGAGACCCTTTTCTACTGAAAAATTGCATAATCCGGAAGGAATTATACGAATATGCTATCACGAATACGGACTAAAGAGTCACTCTCTGTTGTTATTTCGCCCGCTGTATTTGCTCCGCTGGTGATCCGTGAATAACGTAACCATGGTGGTCGTGCCTTAGCGCTTGCTGTCTATGAATTATCAGGCCCCTAGCTATTAGACAGATAACCGCCAAATTTAATGTTAAACATTGCATTTGCCCAATGTAGTTCCCTTTCAATGGATGAACGTTGAAAATTTTTATTGTTTAATATCTCGTGCATCCATTCAATGTTGTTGGGGTAAAGCTTAAAGAAGAGGCAGCCGTTTCTTTTGAAATGAAAGTGGAATAAGAAAGCTTGATACGGTTGAGAAAATGTTCGGAACGCTTTTTTGTCCACTATCTACCACGGAGGACGAAGTCACCTAACACTTCCAAAAGTAAGTTAAACTTCACTTTATTTATCTTTATAGTCAAGTCAAGTCATGTTTATTTGAGACATCCTTGATCACAAGGAGTCTTAATGAGCTTCACAGACCACAGAATGTCAACACCTAATGTGTAGCTTTATTTTTCAGTACTACGCTTTATCATTCAAACTGATTTGTAATGTTATAGAGGATATTATTTTATGAAACGTTTATTTTTCAGTTTCAAAACAATACAGGTTACCTTATACAAGCGCTAAACATACCTATTTAAACCTTAAACATACAACATATTGCACTGAAGCAACTTACGAAACAAATTCAACTTACAAACGATTGTCTCGTTCTCAAGTAGGGCAGCGCTTGTATCAAAAACCAAAGCTGAAAAATCTTTATTCCAGATTCAAAACATCAGATTCACCCTCAATAATAAAAATAAATTGGTGCCGTTCTACAGTATGTTATCCATATTGATATCCAAAAGCAGGATTTGATGATTTATCGGTTATCGCGTATGTCTAAAAATGATCATACCACTTATGACGCCGTCTTCTTGTGGCAATCCCGGAGCCAGATGAATGTGAAGCCTCCTCATGCGACTCAACCCCTGCTGCTGGATGGAGCTCCAATTTCGCATGTAGGAGCCGTGAACCGCTTCATTCGGACAGTCTGGAGAACCAAGCAAAACCGGCTTCAGCTCCAAATCCGTCACCTGCCCACAAGAAATACTGGAAAATGCAAACTCCAGGAAAAAATATATCAAGGAGGTTTAACCTGCATCGTGTGGCCCTGATTGGCTCGAATCTGCAAGCGGCCGTCTTCGGGGTGAGAACAGAGCTTAAAACGCTGCTTGTCATTGTTGGCCACCACCCTTTCGACATCCTCCAGGTTATATGAGCGGAACTGAGGGTGAGCCAAGATATCTTCCACAAATAAGTAGCCATCTAAGAGAAAGAATAAATAAGCGACATATTGAAAAATCAGTCCCCAAATAAGAGACCATTTTTACTGCAATAACTAGAGTTGCTTTAAAAAAAAAAAAAGGCGTTCTGTAGAAGCTGCTGTCAAAAAGACTCCAAAGTCTCAGAGCCAGAACCAGCAGGCTCAAGGACTCACTCCAAAGTCTCAGAGCCAGAACCAGCAGGCTCAAGGACTCTGAACTCTCTCCCTGGCCTACCTCTTCTGCCAAATGAATGCAAAACTGTTGTATTTGAATTCCTGCTATACTTTGCGCATTTTATATCCTAAACCTTCGATATATTTTAGTAATTTTTATATGCATACTTTTTTTTATATTCCTTTTTGTTACTTGTTATTTGTACTGTATCGTGTCTAATGTTGTGCAGGGAGCATATTATAAAATAGAATTAAATTTGAGTTGAGAACTACAATAATACCCACCTGAACTTAAAAGTAGACCCATCTTATTGGCGCCATGGCGAAGAGCATAGGACAAAGATTTAGACAACCGGACGTCTCTGTCCTGGGAAGAAAAAAAAGCAAGTTTTATACTGATTTTGATTTTAGTTCATATCTAAAATATATTTGAGTTTGAACCAGAAGGGTGCGTTCGGTTCCAATTGAGTTGGCAAATATTTGACCACAACCTAACCAGTGATAAAAACATTTTCCTAGCAAGAAAGGGAGGCAGTTTTAATTTTTACTTTTGTTAAAATACATATTATCTTTCATCTGAACCACCAGGATGCTATTAGTTCGAATTAAGCTAGTAAATACTTAAGACACTGTTCCTAAAAGTGGGCCAAAACTAAAGTAAATGTGATTCCTTTATTATTTCAGTTGTGTTTAATTTAATAACAGGACGAGGTTTAAGTCAGAACCTTTTGAACACAACGCACCCCCCCTCCTCTCATTTTCTCTTTTACTGTTTCTTTGTCTATCTCTCACACTCACTCTTTTTCTCTCCCTATTCTGTCTCTTTTTCTTGCTCTTTTTCTCCAGCTGTTTCTCTTTCTGCCCTTGTCTTTTATTTATCTCACTCTTTTTCTATTCCGCTGCTTTTGATTTTACTCTTTCTCTCAACATATCTCTCATCTCGCATATCTCTTTTTTTCTCTCTCATCAAAACTACACCATATTTCTGCTCTTTTTTTTGCCCAGCCTTACACAAGGTTTTTAGTTATGGGAGTATTCTTAGCAGCAACATGACGGAAGATCATGTCAGCTCCCTCTAGGTGAGGCTCAGATTATGCAAAACTGATACTAAATTCTTGACCTATAAATGCACGTATGTATGATCCATCCATTATCTTCAGTAGGGTCACAGGGCTGCTGGAGCCCATCCCAGATATCTTCGGGCAGAGGACACGCTGAACTGGTAGCCAGCCAATCAGAGCACACAGAGACAGACAACTCGTTCATTCACACCTAAGGACAATTTGAACCAGCCAATTAACCTGAAATGCATGTTTTTGGAATGTGGGAGGAAACCGGAATGCCCAGTGGAAACCTATGCAGGCATAGGGAGAACATGCAAACTCCAATCAGGAAGGTTCGATCTCATGACCTCAGAACACTAAAAATTGGATTTTCTTTTAGCTTACCTGCACATGTTTTACCCAATCAGTTTTGACGGGTTATGCAATCAAGATCGTGCATACCTGTTTCAAAATAACAATCTGCAACTTACCTCTCCAGCTTCTCGTCTTCCTCGCTTTCCTCTTCCTGTTCCTCTGTCAGGATCCATTTTGAGACCAACAAAACATTCCAAACGTGACTCGCAGTTGCTGCCATTGAACCGAGCGTCAGTGGAGAGGTTGGTCACGTGTCTGGAGTCACGTGACGCTGTCAACATGCCAGCACTTCCGCTGTTCAGCCGAAAAGTCCTACCTTGCGGAGACGTCTTAGTGCGCATGCGCACAAAACCGATTGCAATCTTCTACGTAGAGTATTAACATTTTTGTTTTGGTTTTGTCTAATTTGACTCTTTTAATGCTTCGAAATACTGTTTTCTGACGTAGCTTGAAAGCCTGGTGTGTTTTTCTGTTGTAGATTTCTAGCACGGTGTTTGTTGACTACGGTGATCACGCACTGTTAGTATGCATGACAACCCTCGTTATATGACATGAGTAAAAGTTGTGTTTGCAATAACTCTGAGTTTTAATGTTCCTAGTTTCACTTGATCGGAAAGAAAAGAAAATCGCTGTCAGATGAGCCTACGGTAACACGTCTCCTCAAGGTAGGACGTTTCGGCAAAACACCGGTGTTTCGACGATCTACTCTTTGTTGTGGAAACAAGGGCTGTTGCATGGTAAAAGTGTTTATTTTTGTTTGTTATTTAACACAAAGAAACGTTGAAAAATGTGACATGTTGTCCAAACCCTTGTTTAGGACCGTATCTGGCTCGTTATCTGCAGCCAAGCAAACGTGTTAGCTTTTTTGTTATTGTTTTTAATAGCACGTGTTACTCAATTTGTGCGCTACCTTTTGTTATGTTAATTCAGGGGTCATCGATCTTATTGAAGCTAAAAGTTACTTTCGTGTTACAGATTGTCTTGAAGGAATATCAGTTTGCTATGCATTTCTAAAATAACTTATGTGACTCGGATGTTATCAGGGGCGATTTTAGGTTCTCAGGTTAATATTGTTCTTCTTTTTTCTTACCTGGATCTTCCTGTCTTTGCCTTATCATCTGCTCTTCTTTTTCTTTGTCTCCTTCCCTTTCCACTAAAAATACTTACACGTTCAGTCAAGTCATGTTTATTTGTATAGTTAATCACAAGAGGTCTCAAAGAGCTACATACAAAACAGACTACAGATTATTATTACAGTATCCCCTGATCTAAAACCTACATGAGGGCAAGGAAAATCTCAAAAACCTCAACATGAAGAAAATTAAGAAACCCTGAGAAGGGACCTCACATAAGTTATTTTTAAGTTATGACTTTATTCTCGTTTTTCACAATTAATAATTGATGATAATCATAATCGATGCAGTTAGAAGTCAATACAGTTTCTCCAATTTACATCTTTGTGTGTCATGTATTATTTTTCCGATATTGAGTTGCAGATTTAAAGTTGATATACTGATGTAATTTAGCAGAATATATCCATCCATCTATTAGCTGCGCCGCTTATCCTCACTAGGGTCGCGGGTGTGCTGGAGCCCATCCCAGCTATGTCCGGGCAGTGGGCAGGGGACACCCTGAACTGGTTGCCAGCCAATCGCAGGGCACACAGGGACAGACAACTCACTCGCTCATTCACGCCTGGGGACAATTTGGACCGGCCAATTCACCTGACATGCATGTTTTTGGAATGTGGGAGGAAACCGGAGTGCCTGGAGGAAACCCACGCAAGCACGGGGAGAACATGCAAACTCCGCACAGGAAGGCTGGTAGCTGGATTTGAACTCATGACCTCAGATCTGTGCCGCCCTAGTAGAATATATATTTGTATTATTTAGTATGCTGATAATGTTATATTATTATCAATAATATACTGACTACAGGATTAGATCTCTTTTTTTTCTTCTTTTCTCCTGTTTTTTTATTCCCCCCTAGTTTTTTTACTTCTTTACTTACTTCTTTTCTACATTTTTGCTCTCTTTAGTCCTTTTTTCTTTTGTTTCATTTTCATAGATTTTTACTTTTTCTTGTTTTTTTCATTCCCTTATTTGTTTACCTTTTTTGTTTATTTCATTGTCAATTATTTAGTAAAGTAAATAAGTAATGAATAACCGTCAAGTCACGTTTATTTGTATAGCCCTTAATCACAAGTTGTATTAAATCTACCTCTGTGTTCTCGAACACAAGCAGTTTTATTACCAAGAAGATAATGATTCATTCATTCATCCATCCATTTTTTGCACCTCTAACCCTAGTGAGGAAAAGCGGCGCAGAAAATGGATGGATGGATCTTCTAAAATGAGATGGTATTTAAAATGGAAAATAAATATCACCCAGGAACGTTGATACTTTGATTTCAAAAGTTATAAAGGTATTTTTTCTGCAAATCATTTTGATTACACAGCACTTCTTATAGTCATCTCTATCCTTCAGATCATGGAGTTTCCTCAACATTCCCAGCAGCTTCTGTCATCTCTGCGTTCTCAACGGCAGCGGGGCTTCTTGTGCGACTGCACCGTCCTGGTGGGCTCATCCCGTTTCCTCGCTCATCGAGCCGTTTTGGCCTCCTGCTCGCCTTTCTTCCACATGTTTTACTCGGATTCACTCCGTAGCACTACGGTAAAGGACTCTGGCAGTTCTGTCACGCTCGACAGTGACATTGTCACGGCGGACGCCTTCAGTCTGCTTCTTGACTTTGTGTATGAAGGCATGTTGCACTTGGAGAAGGGTCCACCGGTGGAGGATATTTTAGCCGCAGCCAGCTTCCTTCACATGAATGAAGTGGTTAGGGTTTGTAAAAGAAAATTGCAGAGGCGAAGGCCTTCGGCCGAGGCGGATAGCACTCGATCCGAAGAAAAGTTTACTGAGGCTGGGAGGCAGGATAAGGAAGATGTTGGGTTAGAGCAATCATTACCTAAAGCAGCAGAGCACTTGGATCCCGTCTCGATGACAACTCTCTCACTGGTTACTGTAAGGGCGGGACAGCAGACGTTGGAGTCTGTGAAATCTGAGGACAGGACTGATGCGGGTTCATCAGAAGCACAAGTTCAGAATCCCTTGAGTCCTGATCTGGCTGACACAACTCAGCCCGGCATGGATGGCGCTCATATGCAAGTCCATGGGGAACTTGTGCAGAGAGCTGCTGTGGGACGGTCTACAAACAGCGGCAGTCGCTTGAGGGCTGCCAGTCAGAGTGAAAGCTCAGCTCTCAACAGCCCATGTAGCACCACCGAGACATACAGGTACAAGTGTTTATCAAAAACTCTCAGTAGAGGTAAGATCTGGCCTAAAAAAATGTATCCCGAATCGACCCGAGTCGCGGGTGTATAAACCCGAACCTGCCCGAACCCGACGGATTAACTTGAGCCCGAAATAAACCCGAAGCTAATTTGCCGCCCAAGGAAACACGAAGCTTTACTCCAGCCGTGCAAACTGTGCGTTTCGGCGGAACTACGCAGCTTGGGGTTGTCTTGGGCCGAGTCCCTTAAATCAATTGTGGACTCCAAGTGCAGCGCCGAAATGAATGGTGTGGCGCTGAAGTGCGCATTTCGCCAACGTGCAGCGAACGGAAGTAAAACTGAACAAAACGGCAGTTTAGAAGCTGCAAATAGTGTAAATAAAGCTATTGAAAATAAATAGAAATGACATCTAACTTGAAGGAGGTGGCAGGAGGAAGCCGTGCGTCTTTTACCCTAACACAGAGGAGGAACAATTTCAGTTAAGTTAAAATGATAGTTTGGTAAGCATTTCTTTATCCAAATAATTACTCGCATAAAAGTAAGTTTATGCTGTGTAGATCCTCCACGAAGGAAAAAAGACGCACAAAAAAAGAGCGAGACAGAAGCCTGACTTAATGATTGACATTTTAGGCCAGAACCTTGGCCAGGCCCAAGATCTTACCTCTAACTCCTAGTATTACATGAAATTCCGAGATATTCGAGGCACTCATTTCATGAATTCAAACTCCTTGAAAGAATTGTTCTATTGGATTATCTAAAAAAGACACCATGGCCCATATCAACTATCCATTTGTTTTCTCCCAGGATCTTCTGGTGGTGCTGGAGCCTGTTCCCTTTCAGAAATCAAGTGGCAAATTAATTTTTTTTAAATATGTAACGTTTGGTCCTGGCTTTGTGTCTCGGTATTTAGTCAACAAACAAAATTAGTTTTTCAAATTTCTAATAAATCAAATTTTTATTTCTATTTTCCACCAAAGCAGCAATCATCAGCCTTCTTCCTGTTCCCTGGCGCATGATGTCCAGCCTGGCTATTGGTCAGTGATGGCTCCCCACCAATCAGAATCCCACTCACCAGTTCACCTGCAGGCCCGCGACGAAGAATCTCAAACAGAACTTCTAGTGCCAAATCACAGAGGAACCGCACAAGAGGAACAAAACGTAACATTAGCACCGCACGGACCAATCAAATCGTCAAATTTGCGTCCTCAAACTCAAAACCAATGTGTTGCTCCACTCCAGCTCAAAGGCCGCTCTTTCTTTTCGACACCTCCTGAAAATACGGCCGCTTCGGAGGAGACATTCGGAAGAGTGAATCCTCGCCACGACAATGCAAACGTTAAAGTGGAGGCCATCGTGATCTCGGATGAAGAGACCGAGGAGGAGAAAGAAGATTTCAAAACAAGCGAGGTCGTGGATGATGACTTTGAAGATGACCTCCAGGATAGGGAGCAGAATATGTTCCCTCTCTCACCTTTGCCATCCTCTTCCCTGGCATCTTCTCAACTTCCTCCGATCCGCACAAGGCAGCCACCCTCCGACCACGCTACCTTTTTGACAGATTTCCACGACACGGCGGATGAAGTCCCCACTTGCTGCGTCTGTGGAAAGACCTTCTCGTGCTCTTACACGTTAAGACGCCACGCCATCGTGCACACGAGAGAGCGCCCCTATGAGTGCAGATACTGCTACCGCAGCTACACACAATCGGGGGATCTTTATCGACACATTCGAAAGGCTCACGATCAAACGCTGCCACCTAAACGCAGCAAGGGGGATGTGGAGCACACATTACTGCCATCACCCACTCTTAGCTAACGATCACTTGTTTTCTATTACACAGGGTTCGTACACCTTTTTGTAAGGTAAATTACATTTACCGTAAATTCCGGACTATAGAGCGCACCTGATTATAAGCCGCACCCACCACATTTCGGGAGGAAAACCGATTTTGTACATACACAAGCCGCACCTGTATATTAGCCGCATACGCCCACTTTGAAACAACGCAATACAAACACAAAATTAACCCATACCCGATACAGTCCAAAAAACACAGCCGGCAAATTGAGCGGAAAATGATACCGGTACTTAAAATTTAATGCAGACCTGCAGAGTCTGGGTGCCTGTTGAAAGTAATCCAAGGAAAAAAAGTGTATATTTCCAAAGGTAAGGGTGGGAAAATATATATCCACTATTGTCGGCCGCGTCCTCAAACGCGTCTCACCTTTACTCCATTTCCCGTCAGCCCGCGTTTGCCCCGCCCCTTCTTTCTCATTAGCTCGTACAAAACATATCAGAATAAGTTTCTAAAATAAATACATTACAAAAATATACAGTTGCAAATACATATTATACATAGTTACACATAATTACAAAGAAAGACTGTACACCGAGAGAGTTTTCAAAGCTTTTATATTAATATTATAACTTTCATCCCAAACCGTGCCTGTGAAGGGTAGAAAAACGCTACTAGAAACACGCTCGCAAAGCAATAACCAGCTCTGTTAAAACAACATACTGTACTTAGTAAGTAGTAAGCACGGTAAACCGTCCTCATCTTCGTCCTTATAACTGACGTCATCAAAGTCGTCTTCCCTCAGTATGGGAAAGAGACTTTGTCTTAAAGACGTCGTCCCACGCTCCCTTATTGAATTGCACGCTAGCATCACGCTCGCAAGGTAAAGTTTACGTGCGGTAGCTGTTTCCTTCTATATCGGACTGCTCGATTGCGCAGAGCTTGAAAGTTGCGTCATGTGCCTTTCTTTTTGCAATTTACATGATGAGCATATGTCTACGCTAATTTAATTTGTACACAAGCTAATAAGTTGCAGTCTAAATCTTACCTTTTGTACTCGAGCGCCGCTGGCGGCCGTTAGAAAAATTACATAAATTGGCCGCATCACTGAATAAGCCGCAGGGTTGAAAGTTTGGGAAAAAAGTAGCGGCTTATAGTCCGGAATTTACGGTAGTTATTTGTGCATTTCTTAGCCACCTATGTTACAAATTAACTTGATGAAATCAACTCATTTAACTTTATGAAATTAACCTGTTTTTCTTTTCTAAGCAAGTAATCATTCAAACATACACACACACTATGTTCAGCGCGTGCGTGAGTCTGTGTGCATCCAACTAGGTGCTATCATGTTTCTTTGTTTTAAATACCGCCCAAACAGGGGTGTTTCTTTTTCTTTCTTTGTCCTATCAAAAAAATGCAACTCAAGCGGGAAAGTTGGCAGACGAGCTGCGACCGTAAAGACGGAAGCAACCCCTCTCCAACAGCTGTTGCAATAAAATCAAATGCCTGGTGTTTATTTTCTAGCGTTAGCAAACTTTTTGAAATAGCTCTCCCACATGTAAAAGGTCGTTTAAACCTCACACTTTTTCATGACCAAATTCAAGCACTTTTTAAGGACATTCAAAACCAATTTTTCCAGTAGCATGAATTGAAGAAATCTGGTGTGAATCATGTATATTGCTGAGCCACAAATCTACAGTATCTGTGATTTACGTATGCAAATTTTATTCTTGCGTGTGTATTGATCAAGGTATGTGATTTGTATATCTTAAGCAAATAGAATGTATTATTTGATGTGAACATTCATCCATCCATTATTTGCACCGCTTATCCTCCGTAGGGTCACAGGGGTGCTGGGGCCCATCTCAGCTATCTTCGGGTAGTGGGCAGGGGACACCCTGGAGTGGTTGCCAGCCAGTCGTAGGGCACACAGGGACAGACAATTCGTCCCCTCATTCACACCGAGAGACAATTTGGACCGGCCAATTAACCTGAGATGCATGTTTTTGGAATGTGGGAGGAAACCGGAGTGCCTGGAGAAAACCCACGCAAGTACGGGGAGAACATGCAAACTCCACACAGGAGGTTTGATCTCATGACCTCAGAACTGCGCCGCCGTGCTGCCCTTGATGTGAATAATGCCTGTGTGAATATTTGTGAGACAAATCTGTCCATTTAAGTGTTGGGTAAAAATGCTTACATTTTTAGTTGCAAGAAGTTTTTCCCATTACAATTTATCACTGGGAAACGATAACTTAATTTTCTGCTTGGCCCACAATAAAAATCCGTAATTGATATGTAATCATTGCACTAATACTCATTTATTAGTGTTTAGGTCTGGCCTGCCCCAAAACAATGCCATATAAACTAATGCCAGCTGCAGTTAAACACAGGGGGAAGAAGAAGTGCAACGTCAAAGCGGAGCCACCAAAAAGCAGTATCGGCGTCATTTTTATGCAGACTTGTTGAGAAACATAGCAACAACTTCAAGCATTTACAGGATTTCACCCAAAATCCAAAGACTTTTGATCTTTGAAAACACATTAAAATGTAAGCATTTCCTAGGATTTCAAGCACCCGTACGAATCCTGTTAGGAATTCTCAACCTTTTTTGAGAGTGTTGTACTATCTGTGAAACATTTGGGATATTTTTCGTCATTTGTCATGTAACTCATTTGGAATGTAATTCACTCTGTGCTCAATGCAAGCCTGGTGTCACTAACACTTTGAACTCCGCAATCTTTGTTATCAAACGCTTTTTGTTTTCCACATTGTATACATATCTGATTGTGCACAATGATAATGGGGATTTTTTTTTTTTTTTTGCCATTTTACTTAGAAATGTTTTTGTTGCAAAGTTTTAACAGAACTGATGGTTTTAAAATGTTATTCGTTTTGCTTTTGATCTTTTACCGAATCGTTACGCATAGGCAGGGTTGGGTAGGGTTACTTTAACTGGATTACTTTCAATTACTTTTGGATTACTCCAATACCAAATATGCTAATAAAAGACAAAAGAAACTAAATATGAATAAAATGATGACTCACAACACATGGCAAGCTTTCTCTCCTGGCTTTGATTTCCGGCAAAACTAACATAAAATGCGACAGAAACAAAATGAAAATCAATCCAAACAGCTTGCCAACATCATTTTTGCCGTTCCATGTATTCAGTTACTCCCCAAGCCTGCACAAAATTTTGTAATTGCATTCATATTTAGTTTCTTTTGTCTTTTATTATCATATTTGATATTGGACTAATCCAAAAGTAATTGAAAGTAATCCAGTTACAGTAACGCTACCCAACCCTGCGCATAGGGTTCATCATTTTCTTGATCCTTTTGTCATTGTATTGATTTTAAATTATGAATTGGTAAAAATTGATTTGATACAAAATTATGAAAAATATTTGTCTCCCAATGACCTTACACATAGACACATGCAGACAATTGTTAATTTCAGTGTATGGTATTGTTGTGGACAAATCTGTTGGTGTGTCTGAATTAAAATACTGCAAACAATACAGTATTTCTTATGGTTTTATTTTCATACAAAATAATAAATGCATTTACTTTGACTCAAATTTGTTTTACCAAGCACAGTAAACAGTAATTCCAAATATAGACATGGATTAGCCAATCAGATTTCTGGAAACATGTTTTTTAATCCTCAACTGCTCCATGAATCTGAAAAGGCACAAAGTATGAATATTTCACAAAATGTTACCACGTTGCAGATATCAGTTGAATGGATGAAAAGGCTTGGTTTTATTTCTTTACCGCTTCAGCAAGCTCAGGCCAGTCCATTGCTGTCACCACTGCGTCATCTGAATTAGGAGGAGTCTCAAGATTCCAGTAGGTCAGCTTGTCAAACACGCAAGACACCCTCAGTGTCCTGTCCTAAACAAGCACATATAGAAATGGGAAAGCGGAATCATTAATGATTCACTGTTTGCACAAAACAGATAAATCAATGTTTACCTCCTGATCAGAACCAGGCTTGTCAATCTCCTTGAACACAATGCCAGTGTAGCCTTCGGGACAATGTATTTCCTGTCCTTTGAGTCCACGGCCTCGGAATGAGACTGTTTTCTCTATAAAGGGAAATGTAAAATCAAACGATCCACATTGGGTTGGGAACCTATGGCTTATGAGCCATTTATGGTTCTTTTCATGAGTAAAATATAATAATTACACAAGTTCTATTATTTACAGAGCCATTTTTGCACATGTAAAGCTGAGAGAATTCTAAACCACAAAGGGTTTTAGTCCAGTATATGACAAAATTTCAACTACAGTTACCAGTCAGGCTGGCACACCAACAGACCTCGTTGTGACTGTAAATCGCTAAATAATCCTGTATATCGAAATTCATTAAACAATCCGTGTTCATTTTTAAGACCCTTTGTGATGAAAAGCCACAGAACAAACTTTAAATGAAAGAAAAGCACCGAGGGCAATTTGATTGGGTGGGTGGTAAGAATTGGCGGAGCTATACACTGGGCGAGCGCACTCTTTCTCCCCGCCCAGTGTCGTCTGCGCTGAAATACGATAGTATCCTCGTTTGCAGTATGTTGTGACATTTTTATGAAAGAACTTTGCTTGCACCTCGTTTTAAAACCATTATTCAGGACAAAAATAGCAGTCAAAATAAGCCCAACACTTACGTAATAGAGGGAGGGAGACATATTTTAATTGTTATATTTATATTGATATGGTACACAGGCTCTGGCATTATTATTTCGTAACATCAACCTCACGCAATTATATGAAATGTGTTGAAGAATTTGCTTTTGTTTGGAGAGCAGGTATATGCTATGTTATATGGCTCTTTGGGTCAAAAAGGTTACCAACAACTGATCGACATCATAAAACCACAGATATCTCTAATATTTACTGTACCTTGTTTCCGGTCTTTTATGGCTGCACTGAAGTACTGGAAAACCTGTGCAGGTCCATTGTGTTCTATCTCACAGGGGATGAGGTGCAAGGGCTCACGAGGGGCCTCTGATGATGATGATCCATCAACACGTATAACATTGTTGTTACAGGACATACTGCAACAAAGTAACAAACATTTGAATTCTCAATGAATTACAGGGTTCGTACACCTTTTGAATGGACAAATTCAATTACTTTTTAGGGAATTTGATTGACAATTTTTAAAGTTCCCCAGTAACACTAAAATAAGAACTTTCTTGTGAATCATGTATTTTGCTGTGCCACAAATATATCTACAATTAACATATACGATTTTCTAGCATGTGCATTCATTAAGACATATGATTTTGAGATCATTAATATATTCATGGATCACAACAATACATATGTAGTTGTTTTTGAGACAAATCTCTTCCCATGTAGCTGTTGAGTAACCTTTACAGTAACATGTATCTTACATTTTCAGTTGTAGGAAGTACTTTGCATGACAATTTACCACAAGGAAACGCTTCCTTCATTTTTTGCACATCCAATAATAAATGTCCATAATTAACTCATAATCAATACATGAATACACATTTTATCGTACCCTATTTTGGTGTAGCATTCACCTGTCCATTTCAGCGCGACCCATGTGGGGTGATGATGCTAAAGAGGACAATGCCATAAAAACTAATGCCGGCTGCCTTTAATCACGAGAGAAGAAATGCAATGGCAAAGCGAAAGCCAGAGAGCCGTGTCACCGTCATTTTTAAGCAGACTTGTAAAGGAACAGTTCACGCAAAATTCAAGCACTTCTCAATCCTTGAAAACACATAACTAAAATCCAAGCATTTTCAAGGACGGAACGCGTACATTAATTAAAGCTATTCGACTTGAAATAATTTGTTCGAAATGTACTGGTGATAAAATGATAATCTCTGCACTTTTTTGGTGTACATTTATTCTTACCCACTTACAACTTTAGTCTACGAGCAGTGAGCACTACCTTGTATATTGCCCATCTATCCTAATACTCTTTTTATCCTGTTCTTTTAAGTCTTTTATCACATGTTTATGCTGGGGTGCCACGTCTAATCTCGTTGCAAACAATGTACACTACGTTGTCATCGAGGAAAATAAAGACAATTGTATTCTAAATGTTAATGGTCTTGTTAAGTTTAAAACAGATACTATAAAAAAATAAAAACTTCCAAAATTCAAAGTTTATGTCAGACAATTGTGTCATTTTACCAAAAATAACAAACTTTACCTTGATGGTGTTGAACACTGATTTTGAAATGTACGCGCGGACGACTTCCGGGTTTATTCAAACTCGGACTCTGATTGGACAATCCTTTCTTCTTTCTCCACCCAGAGTAAACCATTCTGTTGAGTGTTGCAACAGTCCCTCCTTTTGGTATGTGAAGAAATTACTGCTCTGTGTAATTATGTTTCTATTTTGATTTCCATCTGGCTTTACAACTTTTATAAAGCTACGTCGAAAGTTTTTAAAAGTACATATCTAATTGTTTGCTTGAATACTAATTTCATTTTCAAACGTATTCATTTGAAGAGTGTTTTTTCTGGGTTAAAGTCGAAATCTGCCAGGTAACAATAAATACCAATTAGGGGACACAAATCCAGGGAGGACCAATTGCAGCCTCCGTTAACGAGGCTTTGGCCAATCCTTGCCTTCCTTGTTTAATCGAGGTCTTCTCGCTCATCCGTTGTCACTAAGTGAAGGTGGTGGAAATCTTGGTAAGCAATTAAAGTTGTTATGTTAACGTTCAAATTCAAAACAAACTGCTAAGAAGGTTGGTTATGTCATAGTTATAAGTAGTTTTGTTCTTTGTGGTTATAGAGCAGCTTTACTTTTTGTGGTTGAAGTGTCAAAAATTAAAAAAAAGGGGGGGGGGGGGTGGGGGGTTGGGTGCAATGAACAAACATATTTATTTCATCGCACAAATATGTCTCCAATTTTTGTATGTTATAGTCCACACCGGGCTATTTGTAATGTTTAAACAATTGAAAATGTTTCAAACTTATTTTTAACATTATCAATTTGCTTTGTGTTAGAATATTAATCATTTAAAAAAAAAGTCAACCATGTCAAGCGCCAGCTGCCCTAGGTAAGAATTCAACAACCCCAAAATTTGTTTTGTATACCTTCACTTTTGAAATAAATGCATTAATTCAAATTCTCTTTAGTTTGGAGGATTATTCTGATTCAGATGAAGATTTTGCGCCCCCAGCGAAAACCATAAAACGGAAAAATCAGGCGGGACCAAGCCCACGGGTAAGTGAATAAACTCAAATCCTTGGTTTCGAAATTAGCAAGGTACAGTGTAAAAAAACAACTTAAAGGGACAGTATATAATATTTAGTGCCTTCTAGTAAATGGTAAAGGATCTGCATTTATATAGCGCTTTTCAAGTCAATGAAGACCTCCCAAAGAGCGTTACAATGTGCTTCACACTTACCCATTCACACACACACACACACACCAACAGGGAGTCAGCCATGCAAGGCACCCACCTCCTTATTGGGGGCATTAGAGATTCAGTGTCTTTCCCAAGGACACTTCGACATATAACACAGTCGGAATCGAACCTGCTACCTCTTGATCCCAAGACGTGAGACGGAAAATCTTTCATCCTGTAAAAAAAATATGTATTTGATTTGAATACAAGGCAAACATGCATGAACTGTAATTACAACGTTAATTTTCTTAAAATATCAAAGGTAGAAAAATATTAATATATAATATATTGATAATAATAATTTCTTTCTCTTCCACCGTGGAATCCCCACTTAAGTCAGCGCCATCTTGGTCTGCCATGCTGTGCTGTGTATCACTGGCCCTCGCTTGAATAAGACAACACAGTGCCATCTAGTGGTCAAATATTACATACTGTCCCTTAAAATCTACAGTATTCTCTGTGTCTGAGTGGTTAATATGTTCCATAACTTTGCATACTAAGTGAGTTGCGCAAAAGAGGTACCATATTAAGTAATTCCTCGGTTATCACAGTTATTTTACAGAATATTCCAGGACAGAATGGCTTGCATACAATAGTTGTAGCAGGTCACAATTGCGAAACAAAATGTCGTTCTACCAGAAGGGCTGTCCAGAAACTGAAACAAACTTAAACGAAACCAAAAGTTTTGGGACAACAATGGACATTTCCACGACACAACAAGCCCCTGTCTAAACTAGTTCTGGCAGACACTGATATGAGAATGTTGAAGGGCATTTCTGGCCACAAAACAAAGCACATCTTAAAGGAAGTATGTAATATTTAGTGCATCCTAGTGGTACAAAATCTTTAATCTAGTAAAAAAAAAACTTGATCTGAATACTAGGAAAAAATACATGAACTATCATACCAATGTTAGTTTTTATGAAGAAAAAAATAATCATAGGTCTAGAAAATTTTATAACTTTTTACCATGGAATCCCTTCTTAGATCAGTGCCATGTTCTTCTGGCACGCTCTGCCATGTATCACTGGTCCTCGCTCATATCAGACTACACAGTGCCATCTAGTGGTCAAATATTACACATTTGAGCTTTAAAAGAAGAACAAGAAGAATAATTTATTCACAGTTAAATCAATGAAGTTTAAATGACAATGAATATATATAGTAAGCGACACACTTTTATATTATAACAATATCCATCCATTTTAAATGGATGTCACAATCATATATCCATCAGTATTTTGTGTAAATCCCTGCTTTGAAGCATACTCTGTAAAGAGGCGGGACAGAGCAATGGAGCTCACTATTTGAGTAAAAGCAAACAGCCACGGTACTCTGTACATTGCTCGTTTTTACCTCCTGATCAGACTGCTCGCAACCGATATGCAGACAAGGTTTATCATTCTTTGACTAGAATTGTAAACAGGTCATTTGGATAGTTCCAATCCAAGAAAAATGAAAGCAGTTCTCCAATTGGTTTGAGTGTCCTGGCACTCTAAAAAGGATACAGAAATTCATCAATGTATGCAAAAAATCCGAAAGACTAATTAAGATTAAAAGAACAAAAGTCAAACCACGATATGGTGAGGAAACACTGTATTTTATCACTCGTATGTTTCAATCGTCTATTCAAATCCATCATTTGTGTTCAAGTCACCCAATTTTGTGCCTCCCTTCCATCTCAAGCCACCCAAAAAGCCAAAACGCAGAGATGCAATGGAACAATCACTGCACCATACTATGAGCCCCACACTCACCAATCCAGAAGCTTCTCAGGATGAGCCGTCTTCCCAAAGCACTCCTAGACAGTCCACACCAAAACAACGCAAACCTAAGCCTGAGAAAAGAGCAGTCAACACGGGGGACTTGACTATCAGTGCAAAAGATATCTACAATGCTGTTAGCTCTGGGAAGAAGGCCCTTGTGGTAAGAAAATTACCCTCTTTTGACCAAATTTGTCATGTGCTATGGAACTATTAAATGCCAAAGATTTTTGCTTCTAAAGAAAATGGCAAGTTTTTGAATTTTTAAAAAGTTTTCTAACTTTGCATCTGGTGTTAAGAAAAAGATGAAAGATTTCACTGTTAGGGGCTGAGAATAGAATTAAGTGACCAGGTCTGCAAAAAAATGACAAATGATTATCAATCTACAAACGTAGACATATATAATTTTCAAAAGAGAAAGGATGAATATTAGCAATCTACAAACGTAGACTTTTTAGATTCCAAAGGAGAAAGGAAAATTTAACTCAGTGAATGGCTAGTCGTGATTTGATTTAAAGAGAATTGGACACTCCAAACAGATTACATCACCATGATTTCTTTCCATTTAGACATTCCACCGCATTATTTTTTTTATTCACATTAATGATTCAGATGTATGTCTAATTGGCTGCTTTTGTCATGTTTACCCCTAGACCGTGATGGACAAGTGGCTAGAATACTACAAGCAAAGCCGTGAACAAGGACTGTTGTTGCTCATCAACTTCATCGTTCAATGCTGTGGATGCCAAGGTGAGTGTTACGGGGGGATGCTTAGTGCAGGAAATGGGGCACTGAATATCACCCTACAGTAGAGTTTTATTGATGTGACAATAAAATGTTAGCTGACTTTTTTTAGAAACTGCATATAAGATATTGTGCATACTTTCAAAGTATTAAATGCCATTTTCACACGAATTTTATATACCCCTCCATTTAATATTGTTTCCTTCGCCCTAGGAGTGGTGTCCAGTGAGATGCTTGACTCTATGCAAAATGCAGAAATCATTGCCCTGCTAACCCAACAGTTTGATGGGGTAAGTGTCATGACATTGAAGGCAACTTTGTAGCTTTAACATATCTGTATTGTAGAAAATATGGCGCACAATCAATTTAATTTTTGCAATTCTTTCAGACTACACGTAGCTACCCTTTGTCCGGGACAGTTCCCTCCATGAAGCGTTTCGGAGCGGGCCTTTGCGAGTTTGCCAGCATCCTGGTGCACTCTTGTCGCAATAGTCACATTTATGATGAATATCTCTTTCCTTCCTTGCTATCTCTCCTCACTGGGATGTCTGACTCGCAAGTCAGGGCAATGAGACACACCAGCACCTTGATAGGTGAGCACTTGTCATCAAAATTTCTGGAAGGAGAGAAGACCTCACTCGCATGCTAACAAAAGATGTGATTTTCTTTTTAGCAATGAAATTAACGTCAAGAATTGTGGAGGTGGTCGTTGCTGTCTCCCTTCAGCTGCAAACTGTTCAGCGGCGATACGAATTGGAGCAGGGCAAGGACAAAGAGGATCAAGACTCTCAACGAATGGAAGAGCTCAAGGCTTTCATTAATGAGGTCAATAAGATAACACGCACATTTACATTTCTTTAAGCAAAAGCTTGATCGTCCCAAAATGTAACTCAATTATGCACCCTTTAATTCATCAAAGAGTTTACCAAGAGCTATAAACAAAAGTAATGAAATATAATTTATTTTGAGATACTTTACATTAGTTCAATCAAATTTAGTGGAGTGTGAAAACTGGTGCTGGCCTCTCCCGGACAGATCCACTTTAATATCCCAATTTGTGACACAGAAGTCACAACCAATGCCCGCCTGTGACAATTAAGTCAAACATACATGGCTTTTATGCCGTGTCTTTTCCGTATTTTATTTTGCACATGCTCCTAATGCCTAATAAAAGATCATATTACCAATGTTTAAGATATTCAGCTTGAAAACATCTCCATTAGTCCTGATTACACAGCTTTGTTATTACATCATAGTTGCTGGAAAACAAAGAGGAGCTGTCCTCCTTGATGAACTCCAACTTGCGTGGCATTTTTGTTCACCGCTACCGTGACACTCTGGTAGACATCAGGGCAGTTTGCATAGAGGAGCTTGGCATGTGGATCAAAACTCACCCTGACCACTTCCTCAATGATGGCAATCTCAAATATCTGGGTTGGATGCTATTTGACAAGGTGAGCTTTAAGCCTTAGATTTACCTTTTTTATTATTTTAGTTCATATGCCTAATTTTAGAATACTATAAAAATCACTAATGCATATTCCAAATAAAATATTCATACCTTATGTGTGCTCTTATTTTCTTTAGCTGTCCATAGGCGATAGGTTTTTAACCCTTTAGAGTTTCTGTGAGTAAACAACAACAATTTAGACTTTTTTGCCTGTTGCCCCGCAGCAAAGCATGGTGCGCATGCAATGTGTGCGAAGCCTGCAGCGTCTCTATCAGGAGAAGGAGTTCCATAGCCACCTGGAGCTTTTCACTGTCAGATTTAAAGTGAGAAATCACTGCATTTACTGTTTGTTTAGCATATTGTTGTAATGATTCCTGCTTTATTTATTATGTAAAGCTTTTTTAAAATCATGTCTTACCTCAATTCATTGTTGTCATTGGTAGTATTAATTGAAGTGTTTCACACTAATTCTTCCTAATTATTCAAATTAATTAATATAATTCAGGAGTGTATTTGTTCCCTTTTTAGTATGTTTTTCTGGGTAAATTGTGTGTGTGTCTGTGTCTGCGTGTCTCTGTGTCTGTGTATGTGTTTTTAGAAAAGGATGCTCGACATGGTGATGGACAAAGACAATGATGTTGCTGTGGAAGTGGTCAAAATGCTGCTGCAAATCAACCAGTTAGTTGTACATTTATTTTATTACAATGAAGGCATTCCAAAAATGTTTTGGTTACAGTAAAACAATAAAAAGAACAAAATATTTGAAAATAATGACAAAAAAATGTGGTTTTTAATCATAATTTTTGTGCAGGGTCATGGATGGAGGACTGAAGGATGAGGAGTGTGCACATATATATGCCTTAGTTTACACTGAAAATCGCAGTTTGGCATCCACAGCTGGCTTGTTCCTTTATAACAAGTAAAAAAAAAAAACTTATTTCACTCTAGCAAGAAATTGATCTGTTATAGTGACAGAGTAGCAATATCGTCAGATTTAGTTTCATCTTTAAAAGCAGTTGATATTGTGTGGTTTGTCCTAGGCTGAATGGTGTGATTGACCACAGGAATGAAGAGGGCAAAAACATTGAGTTTTTCCAAATTCTTATTGTCCTCCACCTCAAGAGTGAGGTACTATCTGCCTTTCCTATTTACATTTACATTACTAAATAGGAAACTTTATATACCTGAGTGATTCTTTATTTTTTTTAACTGCTGGACAGTTTCAAGACCATGCAACTTACCTAGTGGACAGCCTGTGGGATGCTGCTGCTTCCAAGTTAAAAGATTGGAAGTGCATGACAACTCTTCTGTTACATGAATCTTGTAAGGGTTAAAAAAATCACTCACAAGAATTTCTAATTTGATTTTAAGCCCACTTATGAGACTTCACTTTAGTACACATGAATTTAAAAAAAACTTTTAAAAATGTATTTTATGTATTTTGTCTGCATTGAAACTGTGTCCTTAATGTTGCTGTTACTTCTGCTCAGGTTTGATGAACGAGGAGGAAGACATACTCATTGACTTGATGGTATGTGTGATCCGACGGGCAGCAGAGGCCACTCCGCCAGTTGGAAGACTCCCGGTCAAAAAGGTGCGGACATGTAAAACAGTCGTATGTCTATGTCGTTTATGAATGAGGCTTGCTTTTGGGGGTTGAATGTCATTTATTCAACAAGACTACTCATACAATTTTACAGGACTTAAGGTTCCATCACTAGACAAAATAATTAAAACACCATTACATTCATAAAAACGTGACCCCGTGAAAAATATACAATTTGTTTCTAGATTGTATATGTTTATTTTGTTTAAACTTTTTTGGAGGCAGCAAGGAGAGCCTTGTGTCTGCTATTCAAATAATGTGTGTGTGTGTGTGTGTGGGGGGGGGGTCAATTTTCACAGACATTCACCCGAGAAAGCTAATTGCACTTCATACAACGTTGAATAGTTCTTTCATCCATTATCTGCACCGCTTATCCTGAGTAGGGCCGCGGAGGTGCTCAGTCATCTTCGGGCAGTGAGCAGGGGACACCCTCGACTGGTTGCAAGCCAGTCACAGGGCACACAAGAGACAGACAATTTGCTCACTCATTCACACCGAGGGACAATTTGGATTTGGCCAATTAATCTGACGTGCATGTTTTTGGAATGTGGGACTAAACCGGAGTGCCCGGAGGAAACCCACGCAAACACGGGGAGAACATGCAAACCCCGCACAGGAAGGCTGGTAGCTGGATTTGATCCCATGACCGCGCTAACCACTTATCCGACGTGCTGCCCAATAATTCTTTCTTTTTATTTTATTTTTTTCCCAAGGAGCATATTGTTTCTGTTTTATGATAATTTCTCATGGCATCGTTGCCCCTTTTTGTGAGTGTGTGTGTGCACTTAAACGTTTCATTATGTATCTTTATAGATATTTGATCATTCCCACATACTTTTGACTCTTAAGAATGATATAGCCAGAAAACCAGAAGAGGCGAATGACATATGTAGCAATGTGATACTTACTCTAAGACTCCATCCTCATCAACTCAGCATGATGAAAAAGGCAAACGCACACACAAAAAAAAAGAATTGAGGGTCTGAGGCAGTGGGTCTGGCATGCATAAGGTCTTCTCCCAGTTTGCCAGTCCATCTTTCTTCACCAGAGGCAAAGTTGCACAGAGATTAATGTTTATCTTCGGTATCTACAATATAAGTGAGAGTGTTAACCATGGACACCAGCCTCTATCATCTAAATCAGGGGTGGCGAACAAGTTTGACACAAAGAGCCGAAATTTTTAACTGTGAGAGTCAAAGAGCCACACCACGCACTGACCTGTCATGACAGACAGACACACACAATTAAAAACGTATTATTTCCCAGAACACACAATACTAGTATTGTTCTTGTGTTGATTTCAAGGAAAGTGTCCACCCTCAATACACACACACAAAAAAAAACTAACCATGAAACAAGGCAAAGAGCCACATTATATAGAAAATAAGATGAGGCTGCATTCTTATTGCCCAAGAGCCGCATGCGGCTTTAGAGCCATGTGTTAACCACCCCTGATCTAAATAATCATGAATTTTGGTAGGTGCTTGTGGAGTGGAAGAGCTTAGTGTGCAACACTTCAATCACACTCACATTGTTAATGTGTAGCACCAGGCTTAAAACTTAATTAAGGGATTTTCTTTCTCGATTATAATCCGGTTTTAGCTCATCACTTTTATTTGTTGTTTGAAATATGAAGTTTATTCCAAAACAATTGGCATACCACATGTTCATTTTCACACAAAAGGTTCTGAATGCAAAGGACAAGAAGCTGCAGGAAGAGGACAAGCAGCGAATCACTTCTCATTTTATTCCTTTACTGACACAGCTGCTGGCCAAGGTAGGTTTCAACTGTCTAACCTAATTTAGAATGTGTTTAAGACTGAACATTGATATGGGTTTTTTCTCTTTGTTCAGTACTCAGCAGACACAGGAAAGGTAAAACTCCTCCTGAAAGTGCCACTCTACTTTGATTTGGACATGTACAGCAGTGCAGAGTGCATGGGGAAGGTATGGTGTTTTTCTTGTAGCATTTAATGACTGATTATTTTTCCTGGCTTTTTCTTTGATTTCATCACATTGTATGTTCCTCCCTTCCAGAGAACACTTACCCAGTAAAAACAGACCTTTTTTCTATATTGAATCAAATTGACTCTTTTCTCCTCTTTACCCCACACAACAGCATCTTGACAACCTGCTGTCTCAGATACGCCTGATTGTTGAGAAACACACCAATAGCGAGGTGTTGGAGGCATGCAGCAAACTGGTTGACATACTCTGCTCAGAGCGCCACTCATTCTCCTCTCGGTCTTGCATGGTGTTTAGTCAACTGTTTGACAGTCTGACTGAACAATTCAACAGTTATTACAGTGACCTGATACAGGTTAGCCAAACTTTAGTTTGACATATTTATGGTTTGTAGTTTAACAACGTACTTAAAAAACCACTTCCATTGTTCATTAACTCCAAAGGAAATGTATTGTGCCTTAATTGAAAGATGTTTATGATTTTACAAGTGACATCAAATGGGAGTACGGGTGCTCAAGTTGATGCCAATTTTTTTTTTTGAACCCAGGACTTATCTGACGATGTTTTCAGTGCAGCAGTTGTCTTAAAACGGATTGCATACTTGGTTAGGTGTGTACAACACTGCAGTGTTTTCATCTTTCTAGTATCAAACAATGTTAGCAAATAGAGTGTATTTGAAAATTAATTTGCACAATTGTTATTTTTATTTTTTATTTTTTTTCCAGTGCCAAACACCTTTCTGGTGAAAGCTTGTTCGACCCCTGCATGACCCTTCTTAAAAGCAGGATTCAATACGGACATCTCGAAGAAGAAGTCTGTGAAGAACGATATTTGATAATGACACAAATGTTAAAATTTGCTTTGCTTTGTTTCAGCTTGTGGTAGCAGCATTGAGGTGCTCAGCCTTGCACTTGATGAGGGCTAAAATAAATCTTCCCTCTGTTCCAACTGAGGTATTCGAATGTCAGCATTTTTATGTATATCGAATAATTTTGCAGAAATTTCCTTTTATTCGTCCCAGGCGGAAGTAGACCACCTGAAAAAGGAGATTCGCTCTTTCTGCAAAATCTGCCAAACCTGCCTGTCTCTTGGCCAATGTAATATAAGGGATCAGGTATGAGCATAAGAATCATTATTAAGCGAATCAAATGAGTAGTTTTTCAAATAAATTGTTTTACTGTCACCCACAACAGGCATTTGAGTTGCTGTGTGACCTGCTAATAATTTACAGCGCCAATTCTGTCCGCTCTAAACCTGCTCTTCCGAACGTATACTATGTGCCGTCTTACTCCTTGCGTGCAGAGATGTCAGCTTTCTTATTGGACTACATTTTCTCAGAAGAAGCAGCTTGGGAAGGTAGAATATTTCAGCAATGTATGATAAATGTCAAATATCTGTCACTCAAAGAGCCAAGCATTTAGAGACAAGCTTTGTTATTGACATTGAGTGATTATTGAAGCATAAACATGGTCTGTGCCTAATCAAGGCCTTTATTTATCATAACGCTTGAAGAAATGTTAAAGAAATGTTAAGCCTTTTCGGTACTGAATAAGATTTTAATACAGTGTATGATTACTAGTCTTAAATCTGAATTCCACGTTTTAAATAAACAGAAGTATTTTACCCTCCAAAGAAATGGACATGTATCGGTACATGCATCATTTTTTTTTATTTGTCTGTAATTCAGTACTTTTGTTCTGCTGAACCCCTTTTATCTTTTTACGTGTTCGCAAATGGTTCTTGTTTTTCATGATCAGATCTGATGGAAGATTCGATTAAACTTCTTCAGAAGAAGCGCAACCAGCTCGCTGGCTACTGTAAGTTGATCATCTTTGGCGTGATGGATCTCACAGCTGCTACTGATGTCTTCAAGTACTATGTCAAGGTACAACTCATTAAACATCCAGAGAAGATGCAGCAAAATGTCATGGGACTGTTTTTTTTTCTCCTTTTAGTTTATTTTTGATGAGTCTGTCTACTCCATGATTTGTCTTCAGAAATTATGTTGATATTGTTTAAAAAAAAATCTAACTCAGTTTAGGTTTCCTGTAGAATCTTGTGAGACCATGGTGGGTGAACATTCTTCTGTCAGTGATAGACAGAGACATTAATATAGTCTAAATGAGTCCAAATAAGGATAATTTTCCTGCTTTGTCTATTATCTCATCTCATTAGCTGCACCGCTTATCCTCACTAGGGTCGCGGGGGTGTTGGAGCCCATCCCAGCAATCATCGGGCAGTTGCCAGCCAATCGCAGGGCATACAGGGACAGACAACTCATTCGCTCATTCACACCTAGGGACAATTTAGACCGGCCAATTCACCTGAAATGCATGTTTTTGGAATGTGGGAGAAAACCGGAGTCCCCGGAGGAAACCCACGCAAGCACGGGGAGAACATACAAACTCTGCACAGGAAGTCCGGAGCTGGATTTGAACCCACAACAGGTTCCCATGACATGAACTGTGCCGCACACCTGCTAACCACTGCGCCGCCGTGCTGCCCGCTTTGTCTATTCTTTCTTTCTTTATTTCCATTTTGTACTCAATATAGCAATCTCTCTTGAACCACTTCTTTGCTCAATTTGATGCTGTGGCAGTCATGCTACCCCCAAAAACCCTCCTCTGCTCAGCAAACAATCATTAGCCAATTAACCAACCGTGAGTTAGAGGACTTCTTTTTTTTTTTTTTTTCCTTGGTGGGGATCCTGGTAGGGACCAATAAAACCCTGATGTTACGGCAGCGTTTTTATAGTGTAAGGAAAACACTGATGTTGTCATGAACCAGAACCGGGTCAGGACCCAAACGCGTGACGTTATCACACAAGCCTTTTATTTTATGGGAAATGGGGAGTCATGCACGTTAGGCAGCAGTCTGGCATGAAATAATTGGAAGCCAGAGGCCGAGGAGATCGATACCAATTGCCCGAGTAGATATCGGACAGATGGGGTCAATACCGGACAACACGGACAGACAGGATGGATAATGAAACAGGATATTGAAAATAAACAGGACAAAAATAGACGGGCACGAAACTAGAAACTGATACTTAACAGGACAAAAATAAACCGTAAGAATACCAACAGGAAACAGGACAGAGTCAAAACTTTTCGGGGCAGAGGTTCGTTGACGGGATGACAAAGGAAGAATGAGAGCACTGAGCTTAAATAGACAGAAAGCCAATCTGTCACTGAGCGGCAGCTGGCGCCACACGGGCGGGGCCAATTGGGCGCCATGGCAACTGTGACAGATGTAGTTAGCTTTAGGTGATTTTTGAAGTTTCAATGGACAAGAGATTCTTAAAATGTAAAGGACTCCAGGAAAGTTTACAGAATGCTTTGTTGTTCTCTTTGTTTTTTTTATATTTATCAGTTAGTGACAAAAGTATCACAGGTGGACATTTCCTTTTTTGATGCAGAACTTTAAGGACTTTGGGGACATCATTAAAGAAACCATCTCAAAAACAAAACTCATTAATCCTATCCTGAGTGCCCGAACTGTCTGCCTGAGTATGCAACAGGTAAGTCATCCCTGTATGTAGGTTTATACAGTCGTGAATACTTATAGGCACACTCGGTAAAGGAGAGTAAGATAACAGACGTCAATATGACTCTACTACAACTCTTACATACCCTCCGAAAGATTACTGGTATTTTACAGTTAGTGTGAAAAAAACTACTCAATTAATAAGGCATATCAAACCTCAGAGAGTCGACTGATCTTTTAAAGACTGGCTATTAATGTCCGTCTAGCTGTTTACAGAAATGCTGACAGAGGGGGCCAACAATTTTGACGAGATAAGAGAATTGGCCAGGAAGTTCGCAGTGACATTCAGCAATAACATTAAAGAGGTTCGCAAGCCAATGGTGGCTCTTCACATGTGAGTAAGACGTGAAAAAAAATTAATAATTGTCAGGCTTACCATTTCATCTCAGAATCAAAGTTTGTTTGTTTTTAATTAGGGACGGCATCCGCTTTGCCTTTAAGGCACGGCAAGAAGGAGAAGAACAGCATCCCAATGTTGCCTTTTTGGAAATTCTCTGGGAGTTCAATTTTAAGCTTCTGCCACAGGACAGGAAATTACTGTAAGACTTTATCCTCTCACACATGACATTCATCCACATGGATTGTGTTTTTACTCAAATTCACTAAATGCTCTATTTAGAGTTTGTGTAAAGGAATGTACAAATATGGTATTGTACAGTTATGCTCTTTGTAGGGACGAATGATGACTCAAGATCAGGGGTGTCAACCTCATTTTAGCTCTGGGGCCACGTTGTACAAAAAACACTCTCGTCCAGGCCGATTTTTTTTAATGAAAGACACAAAAACTGGGCCTCTGAGGCTGGGAATCTATATGAACGATTTAATAACTTTTTAATGATACGGGGGCGTAAGATTCAATTTTAAAATGATGCTTTTTTTCTTTATTAAGATTTTATCTCTTGTAGTGTTTGTCAAACTCTCAGATATGCCTGATTGTTGGGAGACTGTGCATTTGAGAAAAATCAATTCATTTCTACTAGAGTTTATTTAACACAAGGAAAATTAATGAGCTCTGGAAAGCCCAAAAATCGCACACAAAGTTTTTCAATACACACTCATTTAAGTGCAAGTGTTTTGCTCTTTTTATTCTTATATTAAAATCTTCACCTGAATCTGGGAATACCACTGTCATATGTAAAGGTGGAGAGAGTGTGTTACCAACGTCCGCTGTTCCTATTTGACTTTCTCTTAGTACTTTTATCAGAGCTTTTCAGGGTGGAACGCCTCATGTTCGAAAAATAGGGGCTAAGGGAGTGCTACCGAGTGATGTCATATTCGTCCCTGGTTTTTACTTTAATTTGTATGTGTAGCATAAACATGGTGAAAGTGATAAGAGGAATTCTTCAAGCACAGTCCAATCCCTAGGAAGGATGAAAAAAGAAGAAACCTGAAAGAAGAGCTTTTAAGAAATGTACATATTTGCACGCACATCATGTAGACTGCAATCAGGACTTTGAACCAGGAGATGGCGGGCACAGAGTAACAAAGTTCCAAATTCCATACAGCTTCTCTGTCCGTTATAGAATCCAGAGGCGTGTTCAGGAGAGTGATCAGACATGTAGTCTCTTGTTAATCGCTTGCCGCGCACTGCTGAACGGTTGTAATCGCTCACTGTGATTGCCTTACTGATCCAAAATGGCCGACGACAGTACAATGGATTTCGTTCTACAGCTTGCTTTGAGCGAGTTGGCTGATATGAGCGACAGTTCGCATATTGACACAGTTAAGGTTATCCTAAACGCAGTGGAAGGGTCATACCTGTCTTGCATTGTTCACAAACATTACCAGGCAATGTAAGACGATATATTACATCGCCAACAGCACTCGTCAGGGTGAGATCCTCCATCTTCTGCACTGTCGACGCCATGTTGGAAATCAAAGTAAGCGGTCTTTCTCCCGTGATTACTCGGGCACGCGAGCGCTCAATAATCACTGGCCGTTCAGAAGCTAGCGATAGCTCGCGATAGCAATCACTCACTCTCCTGAACACGCCTCGGGTGCTAAACTTAAGTTCCAAATAACTGGTGGTAGAGAAGTGTTTTTAGTAACGGGTGTTTCAGTTAAGATGGTTCTATATTTATCAGAATACCTTAAGGGGCGAGAGAACCACAAGAAAAAAATTACTTGCCGTTTGAAATATGTCCACTCGATGTAACCAAAGCCTAATGCTACTCAGAAAGCAACTGTACCTGTATTTCTTTCTTTCTTTTTATTATTTACTTTTTCTTCTCACTTTCTCTCTCTCTCTTTTATCTCTCTTTTTATTCTCTCTTTTTCTTTTGTCCCTGTTTTTTCTCTCGCTTTCGCTCTTTTCTCTTTTTCTTTCTATCACTCTGTCTTTCTTTCACCCCTTTTCTCTCTTTCTCAGTTTCTCTGTCTCTCCTGTTCTCTTCCTAGCTCTGTTTCTCTTTTCTTTTTTCTTTCTCTCTTTTGCCTCTTTCTTTCTCTCTCCCTTCCTTTTTTTCTCTTTCTCTTTTCATTTTTTCTTTTTCTCCTTCTCTCTTCCCCTCTCTTCCTGTCTTTCTCTTTCAATCTCTTTTTCTCTATACTTTTCTCTCGCTCGCTTTTTCTATCTCACTCCCTCTCTTTAAATTGTTTCGTGGAATCATTTAAATTCTCTTTAAATGAGAGTTTCTTTTCTCGTGCATGTGGCCCCCGAGCCAAAATGAGTTGACACAGCTGCCTCAAATGATTCCACGACCGTAAACCAAGTTCTTTTTCCCCCCCCCAGTACAACTTTCCTGACTTCTCACTGCCCCAATGGCGCCCTCTCTTGGCCATCAGTCAACATGTATTACTGTTCTTTGAAAGGCACCGCTGCCATACCAGGAGAAAGAATCTCCACCCGTCAGCAAAGTGTCCCACCTGCCAAACGCCAGAAAACTATCGATGGAGGTTTGATGACAAACACATTACTTATTCAACTCTTTCATTTAATAATCTCAAAGTATAAATAAGGACAATCCATATCTTCCTGGGATTTTAGAATATTGTTATCAGGGTTCATAGGGTTACTTTAAAGGTGTAATCAGATTTAGTTACGAGTGACATGGTGAAAAATGTATCATAACGTAATCCAGGTACCATAATATTGCAGTTAGGTATCTTGAATGTTTTCAGATACTTAGGGATTACTCCAATATCAAATATACCAATAAAACAAAGTAAAATTACTACCCTTTATTTAATATATGAACAATTAACCTTGAAAATGAAATAGAGGAACCCAAGGTAGTAGCTCGTTATACAACAAAAAAAGTGCTCAGATTATTGAGCAAAATAAATGTTCTCTTTCACCTGGCAGACATGATATGCTCTGTTTTATTTCACTTTAAGAACACAATACCCAAACTCTGGGCTGTATTGTCAACAATCTCTGCCCCCCTAGTGTCAGTGATTGAAATTATTATTGACACAATTTCGACATCTCTCACTTTACGGCAAAATTCACCGTTATGATGTAAAAAAAAAAAAAAAAATAGTATAGTTGACCTATTCAAATTGTGTAGATCTGAGGAGGAAATGTTTTGGGGATTGGAGGGGTTTATAAGATTTTGAAAAGAATTAATTTTTGAGGTGCTGTGTATGAATTAAAATCTGTTTAGTTTGTGCAGGCAGGATTAACTTGTTTATTCCTTCATAAGACTTTTTTTTTTAATATGAAAAAATAACTCAAACGTTTGGGTGCACGTTATACACGACGTTTTACGGTGGTATATTACCGTATTTTGTGCAATGGTTGATCTGTCGAAAAATATCATTGACCACAACCGCAAAACATAAGCTGCAATAGGAATCATACCCGGGTCGCAACGGCGAATGTGCCCATGCCTAACCTCTAGACCACCAGTGATATTGATAACATACAATAAGGCACTTTAGAGATATGTCAGAGATAAATATTAGGAATTAGAAAGTACAGAAAGCCATCCTGAAAGATATAAATTAAAACAAGCATATCTGTTGGTTGATTGGACTTTTAAGGACATTAAATAAATACATTGTATATTTTGTGTTAGTATTGTGTTCATAGTGTACGTTGATAAAAAACTGTGAAAAAGTGAAATTAGATTTTATACAGATTTTTAATCCAAATTTAAGGCCGCGCATCATACATGAGTGCACTTGATCCATAAATAAACATTTCTTCCACACGTTTTGACTTTTTTACACCTGAACCATTTTCATTCCTGCAATTTGTCTATCAATGAATTACGTGTATGTTAATGTGAAACACATGTCAATGAGTGTAGGAAGTGAATGAATGGATGCTAGAAATGTTGCCGAATGACCTATATTTAACGTTGACAATATCTGTGTATTATTTGTTATTGCAACAGCCTGGTCATCCTGGAAGGGGGATTACCCAATGTGCGATCCTCTTAAGGTTTCTTCATTTTCCTCATGTTGAGAGTTTGAGTTTTTCCTTGCCCTCATATAGGTTTTAAATCAGGGGATGGTGTAATGACAGTCTGTGGTTTGCAGTAATCTGTGGTCAAGTCACGTCATGTTTATTTGTATAGCCTTTAATCACAAAGACTCTCAAAGGGCTGCACAGATCAAAGACTTGCAAACTGCAGACTATTATGACACTGTCCCCTCATCTAAAACCTACATGAGGGCAAATAATACACATATTATCAACATAAAATATAGGTTATTCATATGCTATAGATTAGAAGTGTGTTTGGTCTGTGCAGCCCTTTGAGACTCCTTGTTATTAAGGGCGTCACAAATAAACTTGACTTGACTGTAGAAGAGGACACACGCTTCAAGGCATTAACTTGCTCTAATTATTTCATGTTAGTGCATTTACTGTATATGTTCATACTTGATGTTGTCTCGTTAGTTGCGCTTGAATTATATAGCACTTTTCTGTTAGTTTTGCAAAGTTTTTGGTCCTATACTCATGTTTTGTACTCAGGCACCTGCGGGGGTCCTGAGAGTAAATGCACCGGTGAGTGCGTGTGTGTGTGTGTGTGTGTGTGTGTGTGGAATGAATGAGATGGCAGAGATAGAGGCGCAAACCAGGAAGAGAATATTAAGTTAAATCCAATGCACACCGAACTTCATAGTCCCCTAAAGTTTGCTACAAAAATATACTTTTAAATAAAATTGTAATCATGCAAAGTAATCTTTATTTTCAGTAAGTATACATGTAATTTAATTACATCATTTTTTTCTGTCCCAGAATAGTTTTTTAAAGAAATGCTATCCTCAACTAAGTACAGCCGTTACATGTGCTTAAATTTCTGCCCACGCCTTCTTGTAAAGTTTTACTTTTCAGGCGAGCCTAAAACTTGCCAAAGCCATAAATAGTGGTTGTGAGCACGTTCCGTTCACTTGGGAAATCCCTGTACAGCATTGAAATGCCTATGTATACTAAAAGCTTAAAAATGTATCATTGAAAGTGCTTGAAAAGTTGGGTGTAACTTGTTCTTCATTTAAATTCAGTGGCCAGCCCTAAGAAAGGATTTTGGTCAGACAGCAGCAGTATATGTGGCGGGCTGTCCTCTCCGGACTTCACCTCCACTGCCCTCAAGACCAAAATTACAAATGCGCTCACTGAAGCCATTTTGGAATTGGACGATGGAAGCACTTTAACCGAACCCACATCTGAGAATGAATTCTCTCTGAGGTGTGTTTTTTTCCTCCTTAAGTGTTGCAATATACACTGCAAAAATCTTAGGTCTTTTGTAGAACATTTTGCTCATTTCTTTTAGTAAGATAGAAATATTATTACCTGAACTACGTACAATTGTGTTATCTAACAGATGATAGATCTTTTTGCTCGTTTCAAAGGTGGGGTGCATAGTTTGAGGTGTCCTTTTAAGGTGGTGTCTTTAAGTTCAAAATATTCGACTTGCTGACGCCATCTTCTGGCTGAAATCACCATTGCAGCCTCCCTCAAGCTGCTTGTGTGCCGTGTACACGTATGTCTGTCTCTTTGACGTGCTTGAATAAACTACTTTTTTTAATCTCTTTCGGGGTTTGGGTTAGCATTTGGACTGTATTTTAAATGGTCCTTTTCTGACCTTTACCATTTTTATCCTACAATTAAAGAAACGTCAAGCACGCATGAGAATCCACTCGACTGCACTAATTCATTGTACATTTGCTGTTGGTAGTTGTCAATAAATGATTTGAATCATGGTGGTAAGTATTCAACAATGTTTAATTTGAGCTGTGAAAAAGCAAAAATGAATTATATACTAATTTTTAATTTAAAATAATGAAAGGTGTGCACTGTACACAGAAAATTACAGTATCCTCACAATTTTTTTCACATTTTGAAGCCCTGGCCCATTTTCATGCCTGCCTGTCCTTTAATCTTCAGTTCAACAGCGTTGAGGATCTCCTCCAGCACTGGGGGAGGCCCCTTGTTCCACGTTTCAATTCAAGCAAAATACTCTGCAATTATATTGCAAAAATGGGTTAACAAGTCAGCTATTTTGTTGAAATTATAGTCACTTCCATGGGTCATAATGGGAAGTAGCTAGACAATCATGTTCCCGATATCAAAAGTTTAGTGTTTACATTTTAATCCCTGCCTAACCGATTAGCAAGCAGGTAGCATCCATATCAAACTCGAACATATCAAACATTGATTTAATATTGAGGGAGGGGCCACAAGTTTTAGACCCCTGCTTTAAAAAGAACAAAAACAATTTGAGATATTTGCTTTCTTTTTCTTTATTTTTTATCCTTTTCTTTCCTTGCAGTGTATTTAAACAAACACAAAAAAAATAGCTCCTGTCACTAATATATGTGTTTATTTCTCCTGATCCTCATTTATTTTAGATCACAGACGTCCACCAAGAGAATGGGGTCCTCTGCAGATCAAGAAGACTTAAACGCGCACCTCACCTTGTAAAATTGAGACTCACAAAACACAAATTGTGTCGTAATACAATCATCACATCGTTTTGTCCGTAGACTTACGCTGATTGCGGATGACGTCTCGCAGCAAGAAGACACTGAGCCTGAAAAATATGAAAGCAATTCTTCATATATGCAGGTGAAATAAATCTTAAAAAACAACGCATTATACTATAGTGCTCAGTGAAAGTATTTGTCCCCGAAGAACTTTTTATCATATTGCCACATTTCAGGCTTAAAGCAAAAAGAAAGAAATGTGTTTTCTAGGAATCAACAAAATGTGGGACACAATTGTGAAGTGTAACAAAATGATTCCAACATTTTGTATTATATTTTTTAACAAAAAAAAAAAAGAAAAGTGGGCATTGCAAAAATATTGGCCCCTTAGTCTCTCTGCTAAGCCAAATGACGTCAGAAATTCCCTGATAACTTCTGAAAGTCGAGCTAAATGACCAAAGTGCACCTGTGTGTCATTAAGTCTCGGTTTAAATGTACATGCTCCGTGACTTATGTGAAAGTAGACACTAAAGAACAGATAGCATTATGAAGACCAAAGAAGACACCAGGCAGCTCTGAGATAAAGTTGTAAAAAAGCAGGAACAAGATACAAGAAGATTTTGCAACATTTCTCGGAACACTCTGCGAGCAATAATTTCAAAATGGACAAAGCATAAAACCAATACAAACCTACCAAGACCTGGCCATCCTAAACATCCGGCCCAAACAAAGAGAAAACTAATCAGAGAAGCGACCAAGAAGCCCATATAAAATGAAGAATAAATTTTGTTTCTTTTCTCGATTGTGTCTCACACATAGTGGATTCTTAGTAAATATTGTCAGTTGTCACGACCAGAACGGAATTACGACCCACATGCGTAACGTTAACCACAAGTTCATTGAGATAAAGAAGAAAGGCAGCGCCCGCAATCCGGTGCCAGCTGGATGCGGGAAGCAAGACCCTAAGAATCGGAACGCGTTCCGAATGCGGAAGTGGATCTTCCGGAGCGGGAGATCGTAGATGGGAAAAACAGGTCGATAGCCGGGACAGGAGAGGAAAACGTGGTCGGGATCAAAAAACGAGTCGTACGTCGGGTCTAAAGCGACCACTTACGTGTGGGAGAACTAAAAGATATTGACTAATCGTAGAAGGAAATTCAGGCAAAGACTTATTGAGTTTTCTAGACAACTGCAGTTGGAAAAGGTTACTTTCATCTCGCCGGCCGCGCCCCTTCTAAAAACCCTCTCCCACTGGGCTGTGTTTTACTGAAGTCACAACGATGGAATAGTACTGAGATAAAGAAACAGAAAAAAAAACCTCCGTCTGACCCTCCCCCCTGGGAGGGTACCAACACTTTTAAACAAAGAAGCAGTAAAACTCCGAGAAGCCAAAAAGGGCCGTACAATCTGATTAAAAATACACACTTTTGAGCAAATACGTTCAAGCCTACTTTACAGTGGTCAGGGTCAAAAAAACAGGTCGTAGCCGGAGACAAACAGGGAAATCAGGAACGGACGGGTGAAAAACTGGTGAAAAAAGCGGGACCGACAGGAGTCAGAGTCAAAATGCTTGCCTTGTAGAAACAGAGGTTCTCTGACGGACTGACAACAGGCGAGTAAAAGGACTGGGCTTAAGTAGGATGGGAAACCAATCCGGAAGCCAGCAGCGGCTGGCGCCAAACGAGCGGACACAGGTGAAATTGATCAGTCATCATGACCATAAATTGCTTAAAATATGGCAATATGTCAAAAATTGGGGAGAAGGACAGCAATACTTTTACAAAGCACTACATTGCTGTGACTTGAATATGCCTTTGTTTTTTCCCACAGTTTTCCAGCCGACAAGCGTCCTCCAGTGACTGAAGAAACGTGGAAACCTGAGTTTTAATGGCAATGCTGTTTTTGCCTGTTAGGGTTTAGACAGGAATTCAGAATTAAATGTTCAACGGTAGCGAGCCGAGTGAAATGGATTTGAAAAAAAAGGTAATATGATTGTGTTGTCATTTTCTAGGGATCTAAGCTTATAATTGTTCAAGAGCTGCTTCGTTTCGGTCCTTACTATGGTACTTGACCTAAATGTGTGTATTTTTTTTCTTAGTGTGTTCATATGAATGTTGAGAATATATTTTTTTATTTTTTTTTTATTTAATTGCAATCGAAAAATGTTGTGTTGATGAAATCAATTTCAAAGTGACTTAAATGCAATGAGATGCATATGAATCAACCAAACGTAGCAGAGATAACAATATTTCTTCTTATATACGTTTATGAAATATATTGAAAACGTAACTCCGTTTAATGCAAGAGGTTACGAAGTTTATAATAATCGATAGTTGGACTTGTACAAGAATTCTTTCAAAATAAAAGTAACATTCTAAAAAAAAAAAAAAACTGGTTTGTCTACATTTGCGAGGGTGTTGATGTTTGTGAACATAACGGCTTTCATACTTTTCTTTCTCTTTTCAACTTTTTGAATTTTGAGATAAGTGCTTGAAAATCCTTGAAATTATTTCCATTGCCATGTTTCGTGGCAGTCTCACCCAATTGACCACACTTTTAAATGAATATATTTTTTGAAGTGTCTAAAAAATAACGGTGATGGTGGCTCCAGTCTTTATTATCAAGTTGTCATGTGAAGCGCTACTGCCCCTTACTGACGCATCCAAGAAGACTGGTTAATCTAACTAGTCATGGGAAATTGCCTCATTTTCGGAAAGCGGCTCTTTTGGTCTGGCTCACTAGTAGCGCTCTTTTGGCTCCCAAACGTCTCTTCAGATTTTTTTTATTTTTAAGTGATTCATTCCATGCAAGGGGCAGCACGGCCGCGCAGTGGTTGGCGCCTGTGCGGCACAGTTCTGAGGTCATGAGATCGAACCCCCTGTGTGGAATTTGCATGTTCTCCCCGTGCTTGCGTGGGTTTCCTCGTTGCTCTGGTTTCCTCCCACATTCCAAAAACATGCATGTCAGGTTAATTGGCCGGTCCAGATTGTCCCTAGGTGTGAGTGAGCGAGTGAGTTGTCTGTCTCTCTGTCCCCTGCGACAGGCTGGCAACCAGTTCAGGGTGCTGGAGCCCATCCCAGCTGTCTTCGGGCAGGGGAGACCGTGAACTGCTCGCCAGCCAGTTGCAGGACACACAGAGACGGACAACTTTTTCACACCAAGCGACAATTTGGACCGTTCAATTAACCTGACATGCATGTTTTTGGAATGTGGCAGGGAACCGGAGTGCCCGGAGGAAACCCACACGAGCTCGGGGAGAACATGCAAGCACCACACAGGAAGGTTCGTTCTCATGACTTAAGAAGTGTGCCGCAGATGCGCTAACCACCCAGCCGCTGTGCTAATAATACATTGTGTTCCAAATGATTTCGTATTCACAGATATACAAAACAACTTCAGATTTTTACACACTGAACAGATTTGAAGTCAACCAACCACACAAAATCCCTGAAAATGCAAAACAACAAAATACAAATTAAAACTATTACTGTAACTCTTCAGTGCTATAAATAACAAAATGCAAAAAAAAACCTAAAATTCAATTTTCACAAATTTAAACACAGATTTTCTGAAAAACATGTACATAATATAAATTAAAATGAGTAAAAAAAAAAGGATCAGCAGTGTCTGAGATAAGATTTATTCTGCTTTGGCTCGATTAATCTAATTAAAATGAGTCCAAATTTGCCTCATTTTTCTGCTTTTTATACACACACTACTTTTGTTTTTGTTTTTTGTATTGAACTTCATTATTTTCCAACACCTATAGAGCCTTTTCCATGTTTGTAAACCGGTTTGATGTATTGAAGCTGCGCGCGAATGGTTGAAGCAGAATGGCAGAATTCATGTCAGTTTATAGCACCCCATTGACCCTAAAAGACTCGATTATAGATGGGAACAGAGCAAAATAGCACGAAGTATGTGTTAGCACCAAGGTAGCGCCTTTATTTTAGTCATTAAAGCCAACCAAAACCATCTTCTTTTGATCTTTCTTTCGAAGATACTGGAAAAATTGGCCTTGAAAGTGCTTGAATTTGGCCATTAAAATAGTGTATGAACCCTGCTTTGGATTTTTTTTTTTTGTAGTATTTTCATATAATATTTTTTTTCTTTACAAATACCCAAAATATTACTATATATGTACCTACACAACTATAAATACACAAAATGTTATTAAAATGTGTATGTATACAAATCACATAAGAGTAAAGCTTAACAATGACAATTATTTAAATATGTAGGTAATGAGGAATAATCTACTGGTAAAAGGTAAAATAATTTGAAAAATGTATTGAACCTTAATGGCAGACAGTTGTACATCATCCTCAAATTTGGCAAACATTCCCTTCTTCGTCTCGATCGTTGTCACTGTTTTCCACTTCCCCTTTTCACTCATTTCTCGAGATTCAATGATATCATGACAAATGGGCAATAAAACACAGTAGATCACAATAAAACTAGATGTGGTTTTGCCCAACACAATTGGAACAGAAGAGGATCGGGTACAGGGCATGTTATATGTCGAAGTGTCCTTGGGCAAGACACTGAATCCCTAATGCCCCCAATAAGCAGGTAGGCGCCTTGCATGGCTGACTCCCTATTGGTGTGTGAGTGTGTGTGTGAATGGGTAAGTGTGAAGCACATTTTAAAGCGTTTTGAGAGGTCTTCAATGTCTTAAAAATCGCTATAGAAATGCAGACCATTTACAATTTCTTATCTTATTTTCTCTTTTCATTCTTTGTGAAAGGCTATGCAAAAAGGTGAGGTAAAATCATGTTGAATCTCTCTAGTGTGTATTCTTCCTTGTGCTTTCTAGCACTCATTTTTTGTAGCACAAAACTATACAGAGACATGTAGTGATCAAATAATACAAATTGTACTTTCAAGAGTCGCTTCGGAGGCAAAAGAGTCGGTGCATTTAGTGAAAGGAGCCCAAATGCCCGTTCTCCAGAAAGGTCTGGAATTTCCACAACTATTTTTATGTCTAAAACCAAATCGCTGTCTTTCGCGCCATTCGTCACTAACCGGAAATGAATCTAGTCACGTGATCTTCCCCAATACCATCTCATTTTTCCCGCCACCGAGAAACCCCGCCTCTTTCTCCCTAAAACCCAGCAATCTAATTGGTCGAGCGCAACACCCGACTCGCGCCACTTCTGATCGAGAAGACAACCAACGAGTTTTTTGCCAGCAACAACGCGGTCGCTCAGACTGTGATCGAGACTCCAATTTGATTCAAAAACGAAGAAAGAAAATAACAAAACACAAAGAGTTTAGCGCCCAGATTGTGGGAAATAGTTTTCAAACGACATGGCGCGAAAAGATTACGCGGCGGAGAAAGGTAGGACTCGCATATCGGTTGCAACATGGAGAACTTGTTATCGCGACTCCAACTGTTTTAGTCGTGATAACTGGTTCCCTGTGTAGTGAAACTAACAAAATGGACTTACTCCTCCACCCAAAATGAAGTAGTATTGTGCTTGAATCAATATCTAAACTTTTGGTGAGAAACTCACGCACTTAACACAATCAGAACTTAATGAAATAGTAGTGCATAAAGTGTTCTTCCCTGCGTAATTCTAATCGTACGATCGTTAAGTTTACTAACTAGTATCTTCGACTTTGTTAACAGGGTGGGGGGTGCTATTGTGACTGCTCTGTGACCCGGATGAGACCACAGGAACAAAGGGAGCAATCGCGTGAGCACATGTCCAACTTGCTGCAAACACCTGCTGCCAGCTATTCCGTCGTAGAACTCGCTTTTCTGCTCGTTTTATGCTGCAATCTTTTGTTGATCGCCTTCTAAAACAGGGGTATTCTCACCTTTTCAGAATTCGAGCTAGTTTAGAAACTATCAAGTCCGAGTTATTAAGCATTCATGAGAATTGCAAAACATCTGAATAATTTCTGAATGCTTTGAGGATTTTGTTTACAGTATTTGATCCACTAAAACAAATGCAGATTCATCGGAAGTCTGTATCGGAAAATGAATTTTTAATTCATGTAATTAAACACTGAAAGTTATAAATGCAAACCTAAATAAATCAAATTACCATTTCTACTTATTGGAAAATAAGCTAAAACGTGTCATGTAATTCTTATTTTCAAAGACAATGGTGTTTCAATAATAACTTACACCGTGCTGCATTTGACTGATACGAATACTCAATAAATCACCCAACGCAGTTTAGCGTACTACTCCGTGTTCTACCAGTAGATCGCGATCGTCGTAATGGGGACCGCTGTTCTTAATAGGAAAGATGCCCAATGTACATTAGCAAAATGATCTGTAAGACTGCCACTCTGAATATGCACATTTATTATAGGTCATCAACAGGGCTGGTTAGAATTACTTTACCTGGATTACTTTCAATTACTTTTGGATTACTCCAATACCAAGGCTTGGGGAGTAACGGAACACATGGAACGGCAAAAATGATGTTGGCAAGCTGTTTGGATTTATTTTCATTTTGTTTCTGTCGGATTTGATGCTAGTTTTGCCAGAGATCAAAGCCAGGAGAGAAAGCTTACCTCGTGTTGTGAGTCATCATTCTATTCATATTTAGTTTCTTTTGTCTTTTATTAGCATATTTGGTATTTGAGTAATCCAAAATTAATTGAAAGTAATCCGGTTAAAGTAACCCTACCCAACCCTGGTCATCAATGGTACAGTGTAATTGTCGCAAAACAAATATATTTCTGATTTATAAATATCTAAAACATATTTTGTGTTGATAAATTAACACGCACAATTTGTGAATCGCAAATATATTTTTCGCTCTTCAAAATTATTTGTTTACGAACCCTAAATTTTGGCATGGTCATTCGTTCGTTTTTACGTAACTTGCACAAAGTTACGTTAGCAAAGTAATCCTGATAAAAGCCATCTAATTTAAAGAAAACTAATTAAATGTGTGCGATCATGTGTATAGTGCAGTATTTGACTCCAAGTATTTAGTTTAACCCTCTTGTTATCTCTGGATAAAGATGACCTTGCCACTGTGCTCATAAAAACCTTAATGACATGTTATTTAGCTTTAAATGGTATTACTTTTTCTAGATTGGTCGTTAAAATGAATCAAGTCACGTTTATTTGTATAGCGCTTAATCACAAGGGGTTCTCAAAGGGCTGCACAGACTTATTATGACAGCATCCCCTGATCTAAAACCTACATGAGGGCAAGGAAAAACTCAAAAACCTCGGAATGAAGAGACCTTGAAGGGAAACCGAAATGAGGACAATACGAGTTAAATTTGAGTCATTCGCTTTAGTCCATTGTTGCAGAATTCCTCTACAAAACATCCGTTCTGTTTCAATTGAAATTAAACTTGAATCCCCTTTTGCTAAAAGCTAATGACGTGTTTAATCATATATTTGCAAACTATTTTGTCAGTCTTGTGAGCGCTTCTTGGCTTGCTCACCCAGTTGCGTTAGTGCCATTTGATACAGTTCAGTCTGAATTTGTTTTCTGAACTTGATTTTTGCTAGTCCACGGGGGAAAAACAACCTTGTACCGGTTCTTGAAATCCTGAAAGGTTGAATTTTAATGTGTTTTTCAAGGACTGAAAATTGCTTGAATTTTGGGTGGAGTGCTAGTAAATGCTTGATATTGTTACCATGTTCCTCAAAACTGCTTAAATATGATGCCGGCAGTGCTCTCTGGTGGCTTCGCTTTGTCAATGCGTTTCTTTTTCCCCTGTGATCAACGGCGGTTGGCATTAATCTGTACAGCATTGTAAATGGTCATGCCAGAAAGCACAGGTGGGTGCTTCACCTAAACCGGGTATGATGAAATATCTATTAGTGTAGGGATTATGTATAAATTATGGGCCAAGCCCCCCAAAAAATCAGGGTTTCTCGGTGCTAAATAGAAATGCAAAGAACTTCCTGCAACTGAAAATGTTAGCTATATATTACTGTCATTTTACCCAGCACCTGTATGGAGATTCTTCCCAAAAATAACTAAATATGTATTGTTCAGCTCCAGAAATATATATTGGCGATTTACTAAAAAATCGTTTGTTAATAGGGCTGGGACAAATATATAATTTTGGTTTTATTTTTTGGTGTTTTTGTTCTTTGATCGTAGTTCCGCCCAGGATTCTACTTTAGTGGCTTTATACCTGATGCATAAAAAGCAGGAAAGCAAACGGAAGTAGAAAATGGAGGATTGAAGGTCGGCACCCTAAAGGTTTAAATTCAAAGTATGGCTACATTTTGGTTTTTATGTGCCTTGTTTGAACATCATTCATGCTTTCCGGTCCCAGCAGTGAATTGTTTGTTGCTTTTTTTTAGGACAGAATTTAAATCGTAATCGTCAATTATCTAATCACAACTATGGAGAATCGGGATATAAATCAAAACTGCTCCTTAGCAGTGTTCCCTCTAAGCTGCGCAATTGCGCACTGCTCGCACATTCTCGGCACACACGAAAATCTAGCCAGCGCACAAAAATGAGGGCTCAAAATTACTAATTAAGAAGCGACTTAAGTCAGAGTTACAGTGCATGAAGGTAAAAATACACAGGGTCCCCCGACGTTGTCTCCTAAATGCGGTATTTTGAAGTCGAGTCGAAGTAGAACGGAGTTGAGTAAAGTTAGTAGAATTTGTCAAACTGGCTTCTTCGGCTCGGCTCACTAAAAGGAACCCGCTCTTCTGGTTGTTTTTGCTTCTTTAATCCCAACATGACCAAATATTATGTAAAATTATGCACAAAATGGCTTAAAGTAAGGGGGAATAGAACAAAAAAGAAATAAATACCTAAATGAAAAAGTAGTGAAAAGCTGAGAAAAAGATACAAAAGGAAGAGAAAAAAAGAAGGAACATTTTAGAAAAAAAGCCAGAAAAAAATGTAGGAAAAAAGTACATAAAATAGAGAACAAAAAAAAAACAACTCGGAAAAAATAAACAGTGAGTTTTTTTTAAAGGTATTTAAAAAAAAAAGTGGGAAAAAACATGGAAAAAAGAAGAAAAAGTTTGTGTTGCATTCAAATAATTTCCAATTATATCAAGTGAATCTTATTGCCAGCATTGTAGTTCCACTAAAAATGTGATTAAGTACAGTTCTGTATCTTACAAACGACTGAATAAGCCCCCAAAAATGTTAATATTGTGCGACAAAATGTATCAGGGAATAAAAAGAAATTGATATCTTGTGAAAGAATTGTAAGAACAAACGATGTTTGTAGGCCGTACCTTTGCAATAGTACATGAGTCCATTCGTTCAAAAGAGAAAAATAATTTTGCATTGCCGGAAACTCTGCAAAATGTAACTTGATGTCAAGTTTTGGACATGTTTGATGATTATTTATCTTGCCACACTTGGGATTATGGTGGCTCACTTTTGTTTCAAGCGTTGCTCACCGAATTTGTGTGAACGCTCAGACCCGTGGAAAATTACAGGGAACATTGCTCCCTAGTATCCTAATACAATCTAATCTTGACTAAAGCAGATCGTCCCAACCCTAGTTGATAAATTTACAAGCAAGATTGAAAACCCCACGCATTTGTGGCTCTGCAGATTATCGCAACGAATTTCGTTTAAAAATTGGCTTTGAAAGACCTTAAAAGGTGCTTCAACCTGCGAAACCTTTCTAAAACTGACCCCCGGGCCCTCATCAGAGAAGCCAAAAGTTATGTGGCCCTCACAGGAAAAACTTTGGAGACACATGTTCTCGATAAGCACTATTTCTCTCAGCGGAGTATCCGCGGAGAGATACAAACAGTGCCAAGGCACCAAAGCCATGTGCTGCTTTGTTTACAAAAACATCACCCATCTCCGAAACGCCAAATCCACGCAGCGAGATCCCGAAAACCTCCACAAAGTGAGCGGCCCACTTCCACTCGCGCCCCCCGCGCGTGATTGTGACGCGAAACCGAAGGTTTGTCCGTTCTTCAGTCGCTTTAACGAAGTATTTGTTTTTTTTTTTTCAACCCCCTCCCCAAAAAACATGGACTCCGAAGTGAGCGCGCGCGTGTTGTTTTGTCATCCACATCCGGAAGATAATTTTCTGATTCGATTTCGTTGTTAGATCCACCCCGAAAAGCGAGAAAAGAAACTCTAATAGCTTTCTGTCGTGTTTTTCGGGCAATCGCGTGAGTTTAAAGCGATAGTGACTCATCGGGAATACGGGATGCCGTGTTACTCAACAAAGAGGGAGGGGGTTGTTGGGGTGGAAGCGATCGGTGGTGTCGTCGCAAATAAGAAATTAGCTTCCAGTTTGGAAGCTCGCTGCAGCTTCTCCTTTAACGTGTTAATCCTCTGCAAAGAAAATAAAATGTTTCTTGAAGTGCGACTTGAATGTGATACTGAGAACAAAGTGTTCCCTTCCAGAGAAATGCAAGAGATTCCTGCAGGAGTTTTACTCCGAGGACGACAATGGGAAGAAGGTGTTCAAATACGGAGTTCAACTTGTAAGTATATCGTGTAACGCAATATATCGCTTTTGGGTGAAATGTTTAAATATATAGAGCTTTTGTTTTACAACCTTTTTTTATATAAAATGGTGGAGGTGTGCAGGGTTCAACTGTTGAGCTTTCTTTAGCTTGAATATTCCAAAACCGTGTTTGATTGGACTTGAAGCTATAAAGGATTGTTTTAATTGTGGATATTGTCAGGTTTTATGTATTGATGCTGATACTAGACGATTTTCCCCCAAAGTATCAATACTCACAATGATAGCCGATACTATCAGCTGCATGCTTGTTTTTATTCAAAAACCAGGAAGTTTAAATGCATGCGATCCCAAACGGCCTTTATAGGATTTGGGAATTCAAGATTTTGGGTACCCATTTTGGAGATAATTTCAGTATTGGGTTAGCTAAAAATATTTTAAAACTATGCATTAAGGCAGGCATGTTCAAAGTTCGGCCTGGGGGCCAATTCATGGCCCCTGGTCAAATTTCTACTGGCCAGCAGCCTCTGTCTTAAATGAATTTGTACCCCCAAAAAGATGATTGCAGCAGCCTATTGGACACCTTGCCCTTGGATATCTGTGGGGATTTTAGCCATCCCCATTTCCCACATGGGATGTATAACTAATTAAAAAAAGAGAAGTGGACTGTGAAGGGCCGTGCTTCCGGGTCAAGTGGAAATGCAAGTAATTTTTCACTGAAAACGGCTTACCATATTTGGCCCGCTTTTCTAAAATGTTTAAACACCGCTTCATTAAGGAAAATGAAACTTTAAAATATGTTGGGGATGGGCCCTTCAGGCTATACTTGCCCAAGACACACCATAGGAATTGGTGCCCTTAAGACTGTAAAGATGATAGCAGCAGCCTTTTGGACACCTTGCCCTTGGACTTCTGTGGGAATTTGAGCCGTCCCCATTTCCCACATGGGATTTATAACTAATTAAAAAAGAGAAGTTGACTGTGAGGGCCACTGCTTCCGGGTCAAGTGGAAATACAAGTAATTCTTCACTGAAATCTGAAAACTGCTTACCAAATTTGTCCCGCTTTCTAAAAAGTTGAAACACCCCCGCATTAAGGTAAATAACACATTAAAATATGATGGGGATGGGCGGCGCCAGGCTGTACTTGCCCAAGACACACCATAGGAATTGGTGTCCCTAAGACTGAAAATACTGTATGATAATCAAAAATAAAAACTTAATGTTGTCAGGAAGGAAATGTAAGTAGAATTTGTATGAGTACTCAAGATTTGTGTCGCAATCCAACGGAAAACCTAATTGAACTCATGATGTTTGGGAATAATTAAGGAATCGTTAAAAGACATATTTTATTAACAATTCAAAATTCCTTCATCTAAAAATATGATAAATGACAAACAAATATATTTCTCTAAAAATGTTTTTATATAGATATTTATTCAATTGGAACATCTTTGTGGTGCTAGTAGGACCACTTGAGATTTAGACTAAACATGTGTAATAATTTTTTTTTAAACGGGAGGTGGGTAGAATTAACGCTTAAACATTTCAAAATAAGATTTTGGTTAAATGTATATATATGTGTGTATATAATATTCGTTGATGGCATAAGACCAAAACCTGCTTAGTTTTAATTAAAATGCATACATTATTTAAGAAAAGAACCCCCCCAAAATGGCTATTTGTAAAATACCAACACATACACCTTAGTTTGGGCAATTATCAAAGGTTTTTTTTTTTTTTGTGCTATCCTTAAAATGCGTTAATATTCAACACAAATTCCTTGGTAGAATATAGGAGTGGGGTCTCAAAGTATGTGCCTTTGGGCAACAGGTAGCCCCAGTGGTTCTGTAAATAAACCATGAGTCATTGTGATTTTCTAGGATATACGATTTCTAACAGGAATGGTGTTGAGCGGTCGACTAAGCCTATTTTAATCAAATAATTACAACCTGCTGGTATTCTAGTACAGATGCTGCCCTACTTATGAACGAGATAGGTTGCGGACAATAGTTCGTAAGTTGAATTGGTTGGCAAGTTGCTTCAGTGCTATATTTTGTATGTTTATGGTTTATATAAGTATGTTTAAGGCTTGTATAAGTAGCCTCTATTTTGTACAAAAAACATAATTTCATAAAATAATATGCTCTATAAAAATAAATAAAGTCAAGTTTAACTTACTTTTGGAAGATGAGCATCAATAGTTGGGCGACTTGCTCCTCCGTGGTAGAAAATGGCCGAAAAAAAGCGATCCAACCGTTTTCTCAACCGCATCACGCTTTTTTATTCCACTTTTATTTCAAAAGAAACGGCTCGTCTCTTTACACTTTATACCAACCATATTGAATGGACGGACGAGATATTAAACAATAAAAATGTCACTCTTAGTGCGCTGGAGAAACAGTATAGAATGTTTACGCACGAACTAGGAAGAGGAAGCCGGATTTCTTCTTCAGGATGCTGGGTGACCTCTCGCAGTGCCACATGCCGGTAGTGGCAGAAAGAAGCACTACAGTACTGTCCTGTACTCGGGAAAAAGGTGCACACAATACAAAATCTAACTTACAGCAATGTCCAGATATTTTTCGACATCCCGAAAATATCTTCGTATCTACCGCTTTACGTAATTCGAATGGTCGTAAGTACGGGAGCGTCTGTATAGTAACATTATATATTAGTCTAGAAATAAGTTACTAATTGGTCACAAAAAAGTAGGTCCCGGCTTTAAAAACGTTGGCGATCCCTGATATACGGTATTGTTGTACCTAAACAAATGAGCTACTAAGTATTTCTGAATAATTTTTATATTCCAATCGAAATGGTTAAATTTACTTGAATTATCTGAATCTCTTGGGGCAAAATAAAAACGTGGATTGCCCATGTTTCAAACACTCATATTTCTCTTCCCCTTTTATAAAAGCTTATCCATGAATTAAAAACAAGCTCCTAGCCTGTCCTGATCTCCGAAAAACAAAATATTTCCCAGCGTCATTTCCAGTTGTTTTGCACGCAGGTGGCGCTGGCGCACAGAGAACAAGTCTCCCTGTACGTGGACTTGGACGACGTGGCCGAGGAAGACCCCGAGTTGGTGGAGAGCGTCTGCGAAAACGCCAAACGCTACACGGGCCTTTTCGCCGACGCCGTGCACGAGCTACTACCTGAGTACAAAGAGCGAGACGTAAGCGGAACCGAGACCGCTTTCCCGCCGTCTTAAGGTGTTAAATGGTTCGTCTCGTCCAGATTGTGGTCAAGGATGCTTTGGATGTGTACATCGAGCACCGGCTGATGATGGAGCAGAGGTCGCGGGACCCCAATGACACCCGTGATGCTCGGAACCAATACCCGGCAGAACTCATGAGGAGATTGTAGGTTTCTGTTATAGCAAAAACTTGTTTCTAAATGCTTTTCATTGATGGGCCAAGTACCCCCAAAAAAGGTGCATTACTGAGAATTTTATGGGTGGGAGATAGATAGCTAAAGGTATGGTGTGTGGTGTTTCAAGCCTCCGAGTAGTAAGCAAAACAAAACGTAATTGGTTAAAAAAAACTGACCTTACCTCTTATATGCTATTGACCACTCAAGATTTAGGATTTAGTTTACCAGGTGGTGAATTATATCTGGACAGAACTACATACTATTTTTTACATTGAATATTTTCAGACACATTCATGATATTTGTTCAAAATGGATATTCAACGTTTAGTGTGGGTTCGAGGGTTGGATTTGTAAGAGAAATATTTAGAAAATCAAACAAAATCAAGATATGCAGGCTGTCGATCTGTATTCCTAATTCTCTAAGCAATTATTTTCATTGAAGCCAGATTAGCTTTCATAATTTTCTGTCTATTCAATGTGAAAGGGACATTGTGTATTATATATTGCCTCCTAGTGCTATTAAAACATAATCGATTTAGATAATAGCTCATGTCTTTTTGCTTATTATTTAAAATACTTTTTTTAAATTAACATTTATTTTACATAACATAAGCCTCACCTAGGGCAGCACGGCGGCGCAGTGGTTAGCGCGTGTGCGGCACAGTTCTAAGGTCTTGGGAACCTCCTGTGTGGGTTCAAATCCAGCTACCGGACTTCCTGTGCGGAGTTTGTATGTTCTCCCCGTGCTTGCGTGGGTTTCCTCCGGGCACTCCGGTTTCCTCCCACATTCCAAAGACATGCATTTCAGGTGAATTGGCCGGTCCAAATTGTCCCTAGGTGTGAATGAGCGAGCGAGTTGTCTGTCCCCGTGTGCCCTGCGATTGGCTGGCAACCAGTTCAGGGTGTCCCCTGCCCACTGCCCGATGATTGCTGGGATGGGCTCCAGCACCCCCGCGACCCTACTGAGGAAAAGCGGTGCATTTAATGAGATGAGATGAGAAGCCTCACCTAAAGAGAGCAGGCAGAATTGTCCACCATCTTGCTGCCACAAGTATCTGTGATACTGAAAGTGTGGGCAAAAAAAAATAGTTTTAAAATCATGCCTTTGGTCATTGGACTGTGTTGTTCATAATCTTGTTTTTAGCACTCGTTTTTTGTGCATTACACCATACAATGACATCTAGTGGTATTGGAATATTTTAAAACATTCTTGTTACATTCCAGATTTTCTTAAAGAAACCATTCCCGAACATAGGCTTTGTGATTTACAATTAAAACAAGATTAAAAAAGGAAATTTTATTGAATTTCTCATTTTTCTGTGAGGGAAAAAAATATCAATTTCACCAGTTTTGAGTCATTTGAATTGAACTCTTCAACCCCTCAATTTAATGATACTTTTCAAATTGTTGGATTTTGAAATGACACTCTTTTTGTTTTCCTTTTGGTAAAATAAAACATTTTCCCCCAGTTTACAAGGGTGAAAAGAGGGTAAACATTTCATTCATTTTTCAGTTTAGGTAACATTGCACGTCTTGAATTTAAAAAATGAATATATTAAAGGGACGATGTGTATTCAGCGCCTCCTTGTGGAAGGCAAAACTTAATTCATTTAAAACAATTTTGATTTGAAAAATGGGTTAAAAAATACTCATATATATATATATATATATATATATATATATATATCATCTTACATTTTTCTAAAACGGTGGTCACTTAAATTGTCTGACATCTTGCTGATACCAGTACCCCTAAAACGTTGAACTGAGCAATAAAGTAAGATGGAAGTTGTGGTTTGGTCACTTTTGAGTAGTTTTTTTTTTTTTCTTCTCGTTTTGTACTACACAATTCGGTGACTTATAGTGGTCAAATAATACACACTGTCTCTTAAATGCCACCAACACATTTTCCCAGGAGGGAAAAGTTTTACCAAATGCGTTTCCCACAAAATGTCACATATTATCCGGAGCAACGTATAATCTGAAATACTTTCGTAAGTTCTTTTTCAGCAGCAATAGGTCTTATTCAATTTTGAAGTGATTTAAAATCTGTTACCAAAAATTGATGTATTAAGTGTCCTGTTTTCGTCTCCCGCAGTGAGTTGTACTTCAAGCCCCCCAGTATCGCCAAGCCCAAAGTGGTCCGCGACGTTCGTGCCGACTGTATCGGAAACCTGGTAACTGTCCGGGGAATCGTGACTCGAGCCACGGAGGTGAAGCCCATGATGGCGGTCGCCACCTACACTTGCGACCAATGCGGCGCCGAGACGTATCAACCGGTGGGTTTCAAGGAATTAAAATGCTTGAATTTGTGTGCATGTAAATGCTTGGAATTGTTGCGTGTTTTAAGTCTGCTCTAAAATGACAGACACTGCTCTGTGACTGTTTTGCCGTTGCGATTCTTTTTCCCTTCGTGTTTAACGGCAGCTGGCATTAGTTTGTATGCAAGCATTAAATATCAGCTTTAAGAGAAAATCGCTGTTTCAGAGTCAAGGGGGGACCTACGTGAATTTTATAGATCCAAGGAGAATGTTTTGAAATGGGTAGGGCTGTATTGTGGGATTTCCAGGAGTGAACCGGGTGGTTGAGTGGGTAAGTTTAAATTAACATTGGTGTGGAGAGAGGTACTGGATTAGATTTTATCGTGGTTATCGAATTTTTTTCATTTTCTAGAGTACTAAAAACAAATGTTAAATAATGGGAAAAAACAGTCTTATGAAAGATATCAACAAACGCAAAAAAAGCACAGCAAAGGGAAACAACTCTATCTGATGATGAATTGGACTTCGGGGGATACCAAATACCGTATTCTCATGCCCCTAGGGCGCACCGTGTGAAAGGGCGCGGTCTCTGTAGTTGGTTATATTTCAGAATTTAACACTATTGAAGGCGCACCCACCCGATAGGGCGAGGGTGCCCTCTGCTTGAAAATGTTTCCCCTCGCGCATACAAGCTGTAAATGCACCATGCTTTCCTGTTCTTTTTCATTCACCTTAAAATTGAATGAATGAAAACTTTATTTTGAACGGATATGAATAAGTATAATAACAATAGTCACATATTTTATACACTAATCGTAGTACCCATCTATTACCGTTATAATGCTACTAGTCACTAAATATCATTGTGACACCGATGATTATCTATCTACCTTGGTCATATCCCTCAAGAGGGGTGACCGACAGCAAGACAAACACATACAATAACAAAGAAAATAAAAGGGAAAAAAAATTGCTAAAAAAACACGTACAAAAAAATTTGGGACCATGGCCAACCGAATTGCCCAAACACCCAAACAAGTTAGCCACCTCACAGGGATGTGATTTTTCCACTAATTCGCGGAATTCCGCTTTTTTTATCTCCAAAAATAAAATTTTAAAATTTCCGGTGTTTTAATTGGTAAAAAAAACGATTTCGTCTCGACAGCATGCCATTTGAGTGTTTCCGTAACTGAAATGAAACGTACTTGCGATTGGTTGAAGTCTCGTGTTGACCAATAAACGCGCTTGTTATAGGAGTGTGCCATTGTTCATTTCTCACACGTTTTTGCCGGGTGTTTAAAGAAAGATGTCCGTGATCGAACGCAAAGATGCTCCGCGAGCTAAAGAAATTGATAAGATTGTAAAAAACAAGTTTCGATGGGACTGGTTGGAGAAGGAATTATCTACGAATGTTGGAAAGAAGACTGTGACGAATTTGTTCAATGACTTTATTCGGAAGATCGATCGTGCCGGGAAAGCACTTTGCATTTGGTGTCATGATACCATCGACTATGGTGGGAGAGGTTTCAAAGCTCTTGAAAGTCACGCAAAGAGCAAAAAACACGTGAAAGAACTCCAGTCAAGAACGACAAATTATTCCATCGCTGGAAGTTTCGGTGCCCAAACGAAAACTCCAAAACTTTACGGCCTCCATCCCTTATTGACATCACAATCGGAAGCGGTAATAAAGAGACGTGATCCACCCCAACAACCTGTACCAGTTGCTGATAGAGTCGTGAATTTTGAGGTAGGTGGTAAACTTTTCAAATTTATTTGACAGTTTTCCCATTTTTTTCGAAAATATTATAACGTAATAAAAATGGCCATAAATATTTAACAATTACAATAATAGATTTTCATGTGTACATTACACCAACACTTTACTGTAGGGCCTATACTTATTGTACTTTTTACTGCCCTGGTCCTACCTGGTCCCCCAGCTAGCAATCCCCCCCCCCCCCCCCCCCCCCCCCGCTAATTTTCAGATAATTTCACTTTGGTCAAATCACATCCCTGACCTCAGCACCTAAGTTGGTCACGCTTTCGTCCCTCCAGATGAAACGCGACACCAGAAAGCGGCCATGTCCCTCGGTCAGGGTGACACAACACACTTTTTTGTTCAACAGCAGGGCCCGACACCTTTCAGTGGTTTACCCCTGCCGCATCATACGGGTGCCCAGCCCATCCTTAAGAACGCGTCCACAATCCCACTATCCTTTCACAACACCTCTCCACTCCTTTCTATCACCAACAAGAGCTCTAGCTTCCATTGTATTTAGACCTCTTTCCTAAAGTGCACTCATAACACCATCCATCCACGTCAATCGCGGCCTTCCTCTTGGTCTCTTTCCGTTGACTTCTGCTCTGTAGATCCTCTTTAACATTCGCTCCTCATCCATCCTCTCCATGTGTCCAAACCAACCGAGTACTCTCTTATCAACACGCTTGCTCAGTTCCACGACTACTCCAGTTCTGTCTCTCACAATTTCATTTCTCAAACTATCCAATCTTGTCACTCCTAACCTACTCCTCAAACACTTAATCTCAAACATTCAACCAATGATAATAACAACAACACTAATAACAGTTATGATATAATATCAGTAACAATAACAAGGTTAACTATAGTTCTAAACGCAGTATTTCCCATCTCTAGTATCACTCATACCCCATTTTCTTCATCTCTGTATTCTGCCAGTAAGGTTTTTCTGTATTCAAATTGGAACACGTGAATAGTTGGACATTGTTTGATCTCGTCTTGTAAATTGTTCCTAGGTTTGACTCCACACACACACACACACTTTTCCTGGTGGTTCTCACCTTTCGGATTTTGAATTTACTACAAAATCAGATACAAAGACATTTTAGCAACAGTTGCAGTGTTCATTTCATGCAGGGGGGTGTTATTGGGTCATTCATACGCACAATGCAGACAAGCATACAAGTGTGCGTGTTTAAAAACACAGGCGGTAGCAAAACTGAGTTTAAGGATTGATTTGAGTTCCATGTGGTCTTTGCTCATCCATCTTCTCGCCCTCTAGATCCAGTCGTCGTCTTTCATGCCGCTCGTCATGTGTCCCAGCCAAGAGTGCGTCACCAACAAGTCCGGGGGTCGTCTCTATCTTCAAACCAGAGGCTCAAAGTTTGTCAAGTTCCAGGAGCTTCGCATCCAAGAACATGTAAGGAGTTGTATTTTCTGCTGAGTCGGGATAATGGTAACAATTTTGCGCACGAACCTTTCTGCAGAGCGACCAGGTGCCTGTCGGTAACATCCCAAGAAGTATGACCGTGTATGCGCGTGGCGAAAACACTCGGCTCGCCCAACCGGGCGACCACGTGTCCATCACGGGAATATTCCTGCCGCTTCTTCGCACCGGCTTCAGGCAGGCCATGCAGGTACCCCAACACAGTTGATTGGACTCTGGTTGACTCTGGTTTCAATTAAGGACAGACCTAATTAATCAACTCAGGTCATCGTATACCATTAATATCTTAGGACACCATAAGCATAATGACACGGGAATGTTGGGCATTCTACTTTAGCGAGGTTGTTGGGGTTATGGTTTGTTGAAAAGGTGCCACTGGGGGGTGCCAAAGGCACCTCCAGAGGTCCTCATACTCAAAAGCAGATGTTTCTCAATTTTATTGGTATAACGAGTTTAGATTTTTCAAATTAATGATTTTCCCTCAACATGTCCCAATTCTAACAGAATTTAAGTTTCTGATTTTGTGAAAGGACCCAAAATGCACCATTTTGCTTGTCTTATATTATCTCTTAATTTTATTCGTCTATGCGTGAACTATGATAGTTAATCTTGTGACAAAACCGTTTTATTGTAATTTTTGTCCAACCGTCTTAAATAGGGTTTGTTGCTTTATTTTGGTCTTTTAATTCACTAAATTCTTTAAATTTGGCGTTTGAGGTGTCCTTAAAAAGTTAAACATATAATATTTTCTTTTAAGTATGTCCTAAAAATGCCAGACTGAGTTCAAAGACGCTTTATATTTATTTCCCTCCCATATATCTGCTTTTATCAGTGTCTCAGAACTCGTCTCAATCCATTAGAAAGCTGGGACGGGGGGTTATTTTATGCCCGTGCTTGCGGTTTTCTGTTAGTTTGGGATGAAAATGGTGAATGTAGGAGAGGGACCATTTCAAATACTGTCCAAACGCTAACCCGAGAAAGTTTATTCTAGCTCATATAAAAAAATGCATCTACAGTGGAACCTCGGTTCTCGACCATAATCCGTTCCAGAACCCTGTTCGAAAACCGATTTGTTCGATCACCGAAATCATTTTTCCCATTAAAAAATAATGAATATCGTTTTTATCCGTTTCAACACCCTGAATGTTTACCTTGAACGTTTAACGTAAACTTAAAGCTAACCCAGGCTAATCGTACGTTCGCGTTATCGTAATCTTCCGTACGAAAGATTACGCTAACATGAACGTGCAAAAATTTAAAAAAAGGATAAAGAGAAGAATTATAGGATTTCTTACTTTTGTGGTGGTCAGCAGAAGGTGCAGGTGGACGGTGGGGAGAGGGATGGAGGAGGAAGGAAAATTGTTTGGAAGGATGTTCTTTTCTCTTGAAATACCGATCTAATGACACTTGTACATTTCTAGTGCTTTCGCACAAATCATCTCTTCACTAGCATTATCTCCCGCTAACTGTTTTTCATTTATGAAAATCATCAAAAGTTTTTCAACCTCTTCCAAAACTTGCGGCCGTTGCTTGCTTATAGCACTCACTCCCTTAGCCACATCACTAGATTTCACAGCCTCCTTATTCTTTACTATCGTACTGATCGTAGATTTAGCCATGCAGTATTCCCTAGCAAGATCAGACACTCGCACACCTCCTTCATATTTTGCCATTATTTCTTTCTTAAATGCAATAGTTGTACGCACTACTTTTCTTTTTTCACCTGTAGCAACTTTGCTGCTTGCACTGACTTTCTTCGGAGGCATATTAAGGGGCTAAAACACCCGTACGCCGCTCAGCATGGCACCCTAGCGTACGCACTCACGCATTACCGGCGTTCGAACTCTGTTTTTTTTGACCGAACAGCGAAGCAAGAATTTCTCAATTTTTGGTCGGACTCCGATTTGTTCGAACTGAGAGGCGTTCGAAAACAGAGGTTCCATTGTAATTAAATTGACAAATTTAAGTCTGCCCTGGTCACCAACCAATTTCCTATCTCACTTCAAAGAATGTCATCTTGGTTCAAAAACCTTTATTTTTATTACTCCTTAGGGTCTTCTATCAGAGACTTACATGGAAGCTCACTCCATCGTGCTGATGAACAAGACCGAGGACGACGAACTGGGAAACGAAGATCTGAGCGAAGAAGAACTGCGCAGAATCACCGGTACGAGTCGCCCTCCTGCTGTTAGGCTTGGCTTCTTGGGCATCATCGCATGACCGGTCTGTTTGCTTTTTATTTTGCAGAAGAAGGGTTCTACGAGAAACTGGCCGGTTCCATCGCCCCAGAGATTTACGGCCACGAAGATGTGAAGAAGGCTCTGCTCCTGTTGCTGGTCGGAGGTGTGCAACAGGCTCCCAAGGGCATGAAAATCAGAGGTATGGGATCTCCTTCAGTTTCGGTTAGGTTTTTTTGCAATTTTTGGGCAGGACTATTTTGACTGCATGTTTACGGTATTTATTTTAAGGGAATAGTTTTGTTTTTGTTAAGGTGTACTTTGCGTGTATTTTTTAGTGTTGTAAATTGGATTTTCTTGGCTGTTTTTTTTTTTCCACTTAAGATGTTGAGCTTTTTACTGTTTTTTTTTCTTTGTCATTGTCCTCAACGATACAATGAAATTTGTTTTAGATTTTACACTCCATCTGCACTTTACACTCCATCTCCATCTGTTAGCTATGATTGTATTCTATTGTGTATGTGGCGTTTGATCTGGTATGATTTACCTTTTCAGTCACTTGTCGTATGCTCCTCTGATGGACTTGGGAGGAAAATTATATTGTACACTTACTCCTCAGGCAATTTTTATACCCGGTTTAGGTATAATTATACGATTTTCTTGAAGGACATATTATAATTTTATTCAGCAAGATTACACATTTTCTTATTTTACCAGAAAATGTTGTCTTTAAAATGGAAAATCTATCTACCTTGGTCATATCCCTCAAGAGGGGTGACCGACAGCAAGACACACACATACAATAACAAAGAAAAGAAAAGTGAAATAAATAGCAAAGAAAAAAATACAAAAAATTTGGGCCATGGCCTACCCAATTGCCCAAACAAGTTAGGCACCTCGGCACCCAAGTTGGTCATGCTTTTGTCCCTCCAGATGAAATGGGACACCAGAAAGCGGCCATGTCACTCTGGCCAGGGTGACACAACACACTCTTTTGTTCAACAGCTTTCACTGGTTTACCCCTGCCGCATCATACGGGTGCCCTGCCCATCCTTAAGAACGTGTCCACAATCCCACGCTCCTTTCACAACACCTCTCCACTCCTTTCTATCACCAACAAGAGATGAGAAAAGGAGAAAATGGAAAATACTTTTTTAAATTGACAAAATCTGCTGTTGCTTCAGGAATTGCATTTTTAGCTAACTGTTTTTTGCATTCTCCAAGTTGAAGTAAATCAAGAAATCCAAACCAGTTCTCACAATTCAAGCTTCATAGCCACATAAATAAAATTATAAGTTGTCAATTGTCAAAATCCAAAGTTAGACTGTTTTTGGTGGCAAGCATTAGCCACCTATGCGATTTATTCTATGATGAAAAAGGACAAAATCATGTACTGTAAGCAAACCTAACTTTGATCTTTAGTTCCATACCAATGAACCAAATGGTACCAACTTGTGCTTAAAAGCTTCTTCTTGTTTATTTCCACCAAGGGAACATCAACATCTGCCTTATGGGAGATCCTGGAGTTGCTAAATCTCAGCTCTTGTCCTACATCGACCGCTTGGCTCCCCGCAGTAAGTGTACAAAACCTTTATCAAGCGTTTTTATGCCCGTAAGTGATTGTCCCTGCTCCCCAGGTCAGTACACAACAGGTCGAGGCTCGTCTGGGGTGGGTTTGACTGCAGCGGTGATGCGAGACCCCCTGACGGGCGAGATGACCCTGGAAGGAGGTGCCCTGGTGCTGGCAGATCTGGGCGTTTGCTGCATTGATGAGTTTGACAAAATGGCTGACGCCGACCGAACGGCCATCCATGAAGTGATGGAGCAGCAGACCATCTCCATCGCCAAGGTCAGACCTGCCTCTTTTGCTTATTGAAAATAATGACATCACTTGGAGGAAGAATATACCAACTAAAAAGTATGGGGCCTAAAATGGAACCTTGGGGAACACCCTTTTTATGTAACAGGCTGGCATCATGACCTCTCTGAACGCCCGCTGCTCCATCCTGGCCGCCGCCAACCCGGCGTATGGTCGCTACAACCCCAAGAAGAGCATCGAGCAGAACATCCAGCTGCCGGCGGCGTTGCTGTCGCGTTTTGATCTTCTGTGGCTCATCCAGGACAAGCCGGATGCTGATGCTGACTTGCGCCTGGCCCAGCATATCACTTACGTGCACCAGCACTGCCGCCAGCCACCCACGCACTTCACCCCTATTGACATGAAGCTCATGAGGTGTGTTCCTTCTTCTCCGTACATGAATCGAACATACTGTAAATTCTAGACTAAAAGCCGATACATACGCTGCCCGACCTACGAACGAGTTAGGTTCCGGACGATCAATCGTAAGTTGAATTTGTTCGTTAGTTGCTTCAGTGCTATATTTTGTATGTTTAAGGTTTATATAAGTATGTTTAAGGCTTGTATTAGTAACCTATATTGTTTTGTACTAAGAAAAAAAATGAATAATATGCTCTAAAAAGATGAATAAAGTGAGGTTAACTTAGCTTTGGGAGATGCGCTTCAAGAGGTCCTCCGTGGTAACAATGCCAAAAAAAGCGTTACGACCATTTTCTCAACCGCATCTAGCTTTCTAATTCAACTTTCGTTTCAAAAGAAACTACTCGCCTCTTTACACTTTATATCAACCATATTGAATGGATGCACGAAATATTAAACAATAAAAACGTCTAAGTTCTTAGCGTGCTGGAGCTACAGTATGTTATGTTTACTCATGAACTAGGAAGTAGAAGCCGGATTTCTTCTTCGGGGTGGATGCTGGGTGAGCTTTTATAGCGGCGGAAAGCACTACACTACAGTACTGTCCTGTCCTGAAATTGGCAAGAGTTCTTTGGAATTAGTAGTTATCTACCAGTTTTGGATGAGGATCCTTAAAGTACCGTGAACATGCTCTATATTCGCTTTTTTTTTTTTTTTTCTTTTGTCGACTTGGTTTTAAATTTCATTTGAAAATGCATTAAGAATTCCTTATAATTTAATTTAACTCTGCAGGAACTCAGATTCTGCTTTTGATCATTTCTGGTTAGCTTAAGCAAATGGCGATCGATTTAATCCTTGTTGAAAAAGACTAAAGAGACTTGATCGTGGCGAAATCGTAATTTTTCTGAACATAATCCAAAATTTAGCTTTCAGAATGTGTTTACATAAAAGGACAAACAGAAATATCATACTAAAAGCAATCAAAAAAGCAGTGTCATAAATAAAACTTACAGGTTGCACTATGCTAGCTACAGCAAGACAGGAGGGTCAAAAATGGAAAACAAACTAGATCCACCAGTGGGTGTTTAAATTCATTGTGGGGGCGAAACAGGTTTGATGGTATTTAATTCAATATATACAACTTATTGTGTTTAAACCTTTTCACCCACAAAGTCTATAATTTAGTCATCCAAATTTAACTGCAAGGTTCCAGCCATCCTTTCTATGCTGCTTATTCTTACTCGGGCCGGCATAGCGGCTGTGTGATGAGCACAGAGCATCACGGTGTGGAGGTCCAGGGTTTAATTGCAGCTACTTTGGGTTCCTTCTGGGCACTCCGGTTTCCTCCCACTTTTCAAAAACATGGATGTCAGGTTGATTGGCCAGTCCAAATTGTCCCTCGGTGTGAATGAGCAAAGAGTTGTCCGGGCTCTGTGTATCCCCTGACAACTGCCCGAAAATGGCTCCAGAGACCCCAGTGAGAGTTGCCAATCTAAAATGCTACTTTCTGTATTACCTGCGTCTGTGACAGGTTGCTGAAGTTCTTTTAATCCTTGAGGAATGATGACAAGTGAATGCAATGAGTCTGTGTTGCAATCTGGCACTACACAGCATGGTTTTCCTGGCGCTGTCTCAGCTTGTGGCTTAAAATCTGGGTCTGCTTGTAAGAAGACCAAAATAGTTTAGTTCTTAAATTTAAACGTGCGGCTTTAAGTTACTCTATAGTCAGGATTTTTTATTTTTATTTTGATTTTGGTGTTTTTGCCTGCTAGACGTTACATTTCCGTGTGCAAGAAGAAGCAGCCGGCAGTGCCCGAGGAGCTGGCCGACTACATCACAGCCGCCTATGTGGAAATGAGGAAGGAGGCCCGGGTCAGTAAGGACACCACCTTCACCTCAGCCCGAACCCTTCTTTCCATCCTCCGACTTGCCACCGCATTGGTGAGGATTTCATTTTTAATTTTTAATAAATGCAGTGTCCTAAAGTACTGTACTTTCAAAAGTTTTTTCTGAACGTATATTTTTGTTTACATTTCATGGAATGTTATACTTTTGTATGACAAAAAAGGCCAATTGTTCAATTTATTTATTTTAAAGTGTTAAAAGTTTTTAAAATATTTTAAATTGTCTTAATGTATTTTATTTATATATATATACACACACTTATTTTTGTTGGTAATTTAATTGACATATATTTGTATTTATATATTTAGGGATTTTTTTCATTTTATGTTTAAATAATTTTTTGTCACATTCAATTATTTTCCGAATTTATATTTAATTTCATATTCCATTGTTTGTAATTAATGTATATTTTATTTTTAAGTGTTTTTTTTATATTTTAAATTCACTATTTTTGTATTTACAAGTGGTTTTGAGTTTTCTATTGAGATATAGCTATATAAAATGGATAAATGAATTTTGGTACGTTATTTTTTTTTTTAATATTCGTAATTAGATATTTGAAATTTATTACAACTATTTGTTGAGGATTTTTTTTTATCATAACACTCTAACGTATTGTTTGATTACAGGATTTATTTTTGAATAGAATCCAGATTGTTTTTATATTTTAATTTTGAAGGTGGTGGCTGGAACTAGTATTAGCGCGCTGTTGTGGTTCTTTTATTCCAATATGAGAATGGTGAAAGAAGGAAAAGGAGCGTCTCAAATACAGTCTAAAGGCCAACTAAATCCCTGAAAAGATTTTAAAAGGTTTATTTGAGTATGACTAAAAGACGCATGCGATGCATGCTCGCACCATTCAAGCAGCTTGACAGAGGCTGCAATGACGATTTCAGACAGAAGATGGCGTAGGAAGTAGAATATTTTGAAGGTGCATACACAACCTCTCGTAGAGAAAATATTTTCTTCTTAAGGACACCTCAAACCAAAGTATTGTCTTTTCGTTTTTGCGTTTTAAAAAACATGTTTTAATTTTTAAATGTGTATTTTTAAGCACTTAAATGTTTTTATTTTGTTTATACGTTTTTTTTTGTGTTTGTATGTTTTTCACTAAGGCAGGTTTTTCTTTTTTTTTTTTCAAAATGAATTTTAATGCAAAACGCAATGGCCCTGAATTGTTTTAATGTCACGATTGGTTCAGTGTGAGCTAAAGTGCTTACAGTGCAGGTAGTGATAATAAGCCAACCTACTTCACTGTACGCACTTCTTTCCCACGCTGGACAAAAGAAAACTGCGATCCTAATATTATTGCACATAATTTCACATTTTGTTTTGCCTGCAGCTGCAAAAAGTGCTGTTTGTGCAGGTAGCGTCATCTCGTCCTACTGCAAAAGCAGCACTTTCTTCAGCTTCGAGGTCCCGTGCTGCACTTTTTGTCCACCAGGGGGAATACTTTCGGTATTCAGGACTTGAGTTTCCTGTGCACGCTCAGCTTTGCAGGGTGGGCAGTCAGCCCATGTGGCAGCTGTGCAAACCCATGCAAAACTGAGTGCGCTCAGAAGTGGCGTCATCACCAGAATTGTGCTGCGGTTCCAAAGAAATTGTTGGGGTCCAATAAGGCTCTTTCGACATTTTCGGTTGAAGACCATGGGGCTAGCCGGTGTTGAGAGGCGGAGACTTGGGCAATTGCCGGCCTTCTCAGAGGGCATTGCACTTGTCTCGGTCTGACAGTGCCGACACAGCGCAGCTGACGCGGTCAACAAGCCACCGACTTGGATTTTGATTGGATCTCGGCACATTGGTGCATCTTCTTGTAAGCCAAATAATGTATTAATGTAATAAAATATGAGTTTATTATGAGGCAGTTGCTGTAACTGATCTGTGTGTGTGCTGAGATCTTAAAATCATTTCTTGATAAATGCACACATTAAAAATGGCATATGTAAATCCAGTGCCTGAATCTCATGACAAGAAGTTAACGGACACCAGGGCAGAGACTACTGAAAAGTTGCCTGCCCATTGTTGCAAAGTATTAAGTATTGATAATCAGAATATATAACAGAACAACTCTTTGAAATTAGGTTTATTATAAATCTACTTATAACATTCATTGCATGTATATGACATGGTTGTTTTCCATCTGCCATCAGTATGTACTTGTATCTACTCGTCTTCATTCATGCAATGTTTGCGTTGCGTTGTCTGCAACAAGCCACGTGAACTCCTCTTTCCACGATGCTTTTAATGTACGTTTACATTTTGTAGCGTCATAAATTTTGTTGGCTTCTCTTGAATGTTTCTTCTGGGACTGAGGTTTTGGCTTGATTCCTAACCATGTATCCATTTTTATTGTGCTCTCTGTGCGTCTATTTTGGAAAATGATATGCAAATGCGCGGCCTCATAACGCTCGGGAATGTCCGGAAGCACGAAATTATTCAATGCAGGCTTCTGATTGGCTGCCCAGTATTCAAATTGCCTAATGAACAGAAATTCCGAAATTTCCAAACCCAACAAAGATTTCAAAATCGGAATAAAGCAAACGTTTGATTTGGAAAACATTTTTAAAAAACAATTGTTTTTGTTCTTTCTTGAAAAAGTTGTCGGTTAGTTGTACGCCCGACGTAAAAGATGCACGCCCCAGGCGTCCGGGCAGACGTTATTTCAGACACTGGTAAATCCCAGGTTTAGTTGAAAATCTGCTAAAGAGATGAGTCACAACTGATTTTTTTTGTTTGCCACTGGATGAGAAATTGGAAAATTGGCTTTTGAAAGTCCTTAAAGGTGCTTGAATTTGGCCATGGAAAACTGAACAAACCCTGTAAATCCAGGGTGGCCAACCAACCTAGTCCTCGAGAGCAGCATGTTTTGGAGGTTTCTCTTCAACTTGGTGATGCTTGCAATATGGGAGCTTGAATATGATCCAGGTGATTGGGAAGACCTCTTTTGGAGCAGAGAAACTCTAAAAACATGCAGGACATTCGGCTCTTGAGGACCAGGTTTGGCCTCTCCTGTTATAAATGAACAAATCATTTGAAATTATAAGATTTTTCGAGACCTGTTTCCTGAAAAGTATGCTTGCTCAATCATTTCAACTCCTTTTCATGTCCAAATGTATTTCTTGGCCTCTTTTTTTGAGGGTTCCAGTGGATCCTTAGTCTTGTAAGGCATTGAATTCATTCTCAAAATAAGGCCTTTAACTGGCATAAAAATGACTTAATTCAAATTTTCGATCACCAAGGTTTATATTTGATTGATTTGAAAGATTCGTTAACATTTATGAATTGTCTTTTTGATTTAATTAGCTGATTTACTTTTGTGGCAACATGGTGTGACCACAATAACAGAACTATCAAAACGGTGATGTGGTTTCAGTCAGGCTTTTCAGAGCAGACTGCAACTTCGGACCAATGTTTACACGGTACCACGGGAAAGTGTAAATTTAATGAGAAGTGCCTGTCTGACAAACGAGTTTCACTATGGCTAAAAGCTGTGCGAGGCGAAGTGTTTCAAGTACTGTATATTCGCATAGCCCTTAATCTCAAGGAGTCTCAAAGGCCTGCACAGACCCCAGACTTATTACACCATACTCAGATCCAAAACCTATTCTATATTCACTACTGCTTTACTTCCTTACTTGTGCCTATCGTTTATCAATACTGAATTTAAAGAATCTTGCGGCGTTGGTGCTGCAGCAGCCAAACCTTCAGCTCGACGAGGCTGTGAGCATAAAAGCATTCATCTTCCCTCATTGATTTAGGTTGAGAATCCTGTGCAAGAAATATTTGAGTTTGTTTTGTCTTAAATTAGAATTCAAAATGTGTTAAAATATCTTCAATTGAACTTGCCTTAAGCTGTGCCAACCCTGTTTTTAGTTCTATTTTAGTTTTTATTTTAACAGTTTATTTTTTACTAATTTTTTTTTTTCTTGGTTCATTTTGTACATTTCAATTTTGTTTAGAAAATGTTCATTTATTTATTTTTTACTATTTAGAAATGTTAGGCGTGACAAGATTGGATAGATTGAGAAATGAAATTGTGAGAGACAGAACTGGAGTAGTAGTGGAACTGAGCAAGCGTGTGGATGAGAGTACTGGGTTGGTTTGGACACATGGAGAGGATGGATGAGGAGCGAATGTTGAAGAGGGTCTACAGAGCTGAAGTAAATGGAAGGGGACCAAGAGGAAGGCCGTGATGTGTTATGAGTGCACTGCAGGAAAGAGGCCTAAATGTAGTGGAAGCTAGAGCTCTTGTTGGTGATAGGAATGAGTGGAGAGGTGGACGCCTTCTATGATACAGCAGGGGTAAACCAGCGAAAGCTGTTGGGCCCTCCTGTTGAACAGAAGAGTGTGTTGTGTCACCATGACCCTACTGACATGGCCGCTTTCTCGTGTCTCGTTTCATCTGGAGGGACAAAAGCATGACCAACTTGGGTGACGAGGTGCTTAACTTGTTTGGGCATTAGTTAGCCATGGTCAATTATTTATTGATTTATTTATTTTGCTACGTTTTCTTTGTTTTTGTGTATGGGTTTGTCTCTCTGTCGGTGACTCCTCTCGAGGGATATGACCGAAGTAGATGGAATTTAAGAAAAGATAAGAGTAACTTTGTTTAAAGGTACATTGGCTTATATTTGACCACTAGATAGCAGAAACAACTTGGTCCAATTGGCAAGTTATGGTTGAAAATAAAAATGGCCCTTGGGGGACATATGTTTTTTTAAATTCTAATTGCGCGCGGAAGAAATTAACTAATTTAAAAAAAAAGTACATTGTGTTTATAGTTTTTGTTCTTGAACCTGACGTCTTTGCGCAACTTTGCACAGGCTCGTCTCCGTTTGATGGACGCGGTGGTGAAAGAGGACGTGAACGAGGCCATGAGGCTGATGGAAATGTCCAAGGATTCGCTGCAGACCGACAAGTCCGGCACAACCAGGTTTGATACCCGCCCCTAAAAAAACAGGAGTTCTTGCATAGTAGTTAAAGCAGCTGCATGTCTGAGATGCCATTCCGGCCTGCAACTCCTTTCTATATTTTCATATTTTTTGGCACCAATGATTACTTTTTGTGTTTATTCAGTTCGTTTCAATGCATTGTTTTTGTACTTTTTCATAGTTTTTACTATTCAGTCCTTCATACTTTTTACTACTTTTCAAATGTTAAATGCTCTGTATTTATATATCCCTTTTTGGAGTCAATGAAGACCTCCCAAAGCGCTTTACAATGTGCTTCACACTTACCTATTCACACAGATACTGGCGCCAGCCATGCTAGGCTTATAAGGGGCATTAGTGTTCAGTGTCTTGTCCAAGGAAACTTGGACATTAAACTTCGAGGAGCCGGGAATCAAACCTGTGACCTCTCAGTCAAGCGCTCTACCTCCTGAGCTACTGCCGCGCAGTATTTCAGCGTTCTTAAACTGGTTTTCACTACTCTTTATTTGACAGGGTTTGTAGAGTTGCTTGAAATCCTTGAATGCTTTTAATTTTAATGTCGTGTTTTCAAGGTTTAAAAAGTGCTTGAATTTTGGGTGCGGTGCTTGGAATTGTTGCTGTTTCCCCAGTGTGACTTGGTAAATAACAATAAATGGAACAAGTCAGCTTGAAAATAGATTTTTTTTTTTAACTGGGTGAAAAATGGTAGTTAACACGTAAGGTAGTAGTGTTGACAGGTATGAATGGTGAGTGTATGTGGGATCAATAATTATTATCATAACCAATATATGATTGTATATTTTTTATTTCATTTGAATTGTATTGTAGCAATTAGAAAATTGGCCTTGAAAGTGCTTGAATTTGGCCATAAATGGTGTACTAACCTAAATTTTAGTACTATTCAGTATTTTTTTGTACAATAAAATTAGTGCTTTTTAAACTTTTTTTTGGTTAGTTTCGGGTTTATTTTACTACTTTTTAGTATGTTTGCCTAATTAACACTTTTGACTGCTTTTCATACCTTTTACCACTCTTCAGTACCTTTTTAATACTTAAGTGATTTACGGTACTTTTTGGATTTCTTACTTTTCAGTACTCGATACATTCTAATGCTATTAATACTTTTTCAGGGGTTTCACAGTTTGTATTACTTTTCAGTATTTTGAAGTTTTCTATACTCGGTACATTTTTTCATTTTTTTACATTTTAGGTTTTTGTTTTAACGACTTCGGTACTTTTTCATACTTCCCTATATGTTTTAATACTTTTCAACTTTTTCATATTTTTTAGTTTTTTCATACTACTCAGTACTTTGCAATGCATTTGAGTACTTTAAGAACCTTTTATACTTTTTCAATTTCTTTTATTATTTTATTACAGTCTTAAGATTTTTTTTTTTTTCCATTCTTTATGGCCATTTTTATATTTTTTTCATACTATTGAATACATTGTTCACTTTCAGTCTTACTGTTAAATGCTTTTTACTTTTCACAATGTTCACATAACAATTTTTGTACATACTTTTGAATTTTTTTTTTTGCCGGTTACATTTTAGTATTTTGTTCTTTTTTAGTTCTTTTTGATACTTTCTACTAGTTTTTGTACTCCTTTCTACTTTTAAGTACTCTTTCATACTTTACAGCACTTGAGTATGTTTTCGTACTTTTTAGGATGTTTCTCACTTTTTTACGCAGTACCTTTTACTACTTTTTGATTCTTTACAGCATTTTTTGTGTGCATACTTTTCACTACATTATTTGTTCTACATTTGTTTTTGTTTTTTTGTCCTTTTTTATACTTTACACTAGTTTTAGTACATCTATAGTTTTTAGAACATTCTCATACTTTTCTGTTCCTTTTAGTGTTTTTTTGTAAGGTTTTCTTCACTCTTTTTCCATATTTTTCGTTTTTTTGTACCATGTGGCCCCTGAGTTTGACACTCCAGTCCCAGAGGAAGCAGTAAACTCATTTAACGGGCGTAGCAGCATGTTCTCCTTTTCAATTAAACGTCCTCAAAGGAGTGGGGATCCTAAACCCCGTTTTGTTCTCCCGCAGGACTCAACGCCCAGCCGACGTGATCTTCTCCCTGGTGAGGGAACTCGCGGCGGAGAGCGCCAAAAGCGGCGGCGTGGTTCGAATGTCCGAGGCGGAGCAACGCTGCGTTTCACGAGGCTTCACCCCGGCCATGTTCCAGGAGGCCCTGGAAGAATACGAGGAGCTCAACGTTTGGCAGATCAACCAAGCCCGCACCCGCATCACCTTCGTCTGAGCCGTTCAGGCCTCGTTTTATGAAAATGCCGCTTGTAAATATGTTTGGACTTCAAAAATTATTGTGCTTTATGTGGATTTACACAGAAAGACTCAATTTTTGAGATACTGTTGTAACATAGCTTTAATAAATCTATCATTCGCTCATCGTGTTGCTTTCGTGTGTGAACATCAGAAAGCAGTGGAGGTTCTACAGTAAATTACCCCCAAAACCCCCTTCCCCACCAAAAAATTGCCAAGATTTATTAAACTTGAATTAAAAAGGTAGCTATACTTGTCAGTTGCTCAAATGCTCAAATAAAAAATACAATATATACATAAAAATGGCAAATATTTATCAAAACTTGTGAAGAGAACAATACAATTCCCTTACAGTGGCTTGAGAAACTCTTTGGCCCCCTTGAGCTTTGTGACCTTTGTGCCACACTTCGAACTTTAAACATAAAGAGATAAAACTATTTTCTTGTGAAGAATCAACAATAAGATTTGCTGTGGTCTGAAACTCTTTCCATTTTGATATTATCGCTTGCACAGTGGTTGAGATGTTTAAACCTTGCTTTGTATCCAAATCCAGCTTTAAACTTCTTCATAACAGTATCTCGGACTTGCTTGGTGTGTTCCTCGTTCTTCGTGATGCTCTCTGCGCTTAAAACACCTGACACTATCACAGTGCAGGTGCATTTATACAGAGACTCGACTACACACAGGTGGATTCCATTTATCATCGTGAGTCATTTAGATCAACATTTAAAATTTCCTCACTGAACTTCTGGACTGTTTGCTGCACTGAAGGTAAAGGGGCTGAATAATTTTGCACACCCACTTTTTTGTTTTTCTATGTTAAATTGTCTTGAAATATCAAGTAAAGTGTGTTCTACTTCTGGATTGTGTCCCACTTATTGTTGATGCTTCACAAGAAATTAGTTTTATATCTTGATGTCTGAAATGTGGCAAAAGGTCAGAGTTCAAGGGGGTAAAATAGTTTCGCACGCCACTGTATTTTCTGATACAGCAAATAATACACTTTTGAGAACACACAAAATAAAATGTAGTTTTATCATGAAACTAATACATGACCTGTCTTCCCCTGATCCAAAATCGATAATACAGCTCTAAGCCAGTGTTTTTCAACCTGTGTGCCGTGAGACCTTTTCTTGTGTGCCGCTGGAATTTTCCCAATTTCTTTCCAAAAAATCTGGCCATTCAGTATTTTCATCTTCAGACGAACTGTCATATACATGCAATGAATGTTATACAGGGATCAGAATTTTCCGCGGATCCGCGGATTTCCGCTGTTTTTGAACCCCAAAGGCATTCCGACTTTTTCACTTTTTCTCTTGCGTAGCAAACAAATTCAAAATCCGACTGTCTCACTCTTTCCTTTATTGCTCTGGCGCACCCTGGCGGCCGTTAGAAAAATTGGCCGCATTGTCGCACAAGCTGCAGGGACTGAACTGCATTTGAACTTATCTTGCAGTATTTACAAAAAAATCAGTTATGTGGGCAAATTATTTTAATCTTCTAAAAATGTTACTTAAATGAGAAATATAAGCATGGTTTTGGACAAGTAAATTGCCTAAAACCCAGGTTTTTTTGTGGGGGGGGGGGGGGGGGTGGGGGGGTTGTTGGGGGGGCTCCGCCCTGGTTTATTCCTGGACGCTGGCTATTTCAGCTGAAAATAAAAATCTCCATTCTGATCCCTGGTTATAAGTAGATGTATAATAAACTTAATTTTAAAGTGTTGTTTTGTTGTATATTCTGATTAGCAAACCTTAATACTTTGCAACAATGTTCTTTTTTTTTTTTTGCGATTTGTCGTCTTTTTGTGTTTCAAGTTGTGAAAAATGGGGCAGGCAACTTTTCAGAGTTGTCCGGTAACTTTTTGTCATGAGTTTTAGACACTGGTAATATGCTCTTTTTTTTTAATACCATCTTATCCAAAGATCATTTTATATTTGGACTTATCATCCAAAAATAAAAAACGAATACATTTCATTTTATGTGTAGATTTATTTTGTTATTTAAAAAAATATATATACATCAAAAAATGTAAACTTTTCAAAATTTTGTCAATTTTTTTTAGAGTTACATTATTGAAGTGATATATGCTTAGGAATTAGCCCCTTGGGTGCAGTTAAACATGTCATTTTTCTTTCTTTTTTTTCTTTATTTTACACACTTATTTGCTGATTATATGTATTTCTGCAGCACTGTTCGTTTGAAAATGGTTGAGTTTGTTTCATGATGAAACACTACAGTTGAACCTTTCCTGCCAATTTTGTTTGTAAATAAGGCAATGTTCATAGCATGCCAATAATGTAACCCTTTTTTTTAAAAAATGGTCTTGACGCCCTCTGTCAGACCAAAGCGGTACTGCAAATCCTAGTCACAACGAAATAGTGTGCACTCTTATTTGCATTGATTTCATGTACTTGGTGACTCATAAACCTCTTCATACAACGAATCCATGATCTTATTAGTTGCCAACGCTTGTGATCATTGATTTTATCAATGAGTTGTTGCAGCCCTGTATCGCAGACCAACACGCCAGGCTTTAAAGCTACTTCAGAAAACAGTCATTTTAAGCCCTAAGAGTCAAATATGACGATAAAAAAATAAATCTTAAGTACCCACTGCTTTCAACTAAATCAATTATCACTATTAAAGGCACTTATGATAGGTAGGACGAAAACTTGCACATTTCCAACAATAACGCACTGGGCATCTCGATGGGTAGGAAGGAATTTCAGAACATAGGTCTGCGGGATACTCAGGTTTGTCGTGGTCTACCTGGGTACCACAATGGTGACACCTGTTCCTATTTTTATGCCATGTTAATTATTTTCAAAAGCCTTTTTATCACTATTATGTTTGTGTATCAAGAATTAATCAGCGTAGGCCGTAGGGGGTTTGCGTTTTCTCGTATCTATTCTCCAATACCAAAAGAAAATAATGAACCTTACATATTAAGATTAAAAAAACGAGTTCTAGGTCCAAATAATACCCATCTGCACCCAAAACATGTCAAAAATGCAAACAGGTGTTAGCACATATCCAAGAAGTAATAAGCACCTTTTTGATGCAGACTTTAGCCTATAAATTTTCCGTAGCGTCAGGTTGTTTGTAGATTTTTTGCTTTTTCCTCATCTTGGCAAGTATATCGCGTTAGTCGGCAGCATTTTCCCTCCCAGTTGCACTTTTCCCAGCAGGCGCCCCCGCTTTAATGGCCTCCATTCCACCCTGATGCCTCTTTTATGGGCTGCTTTTTGTTTTTAATTGTCGCCAAAGGCCTCGCAAGTATAAAGGTATTTGCAAAAAAAGGCAGGCGTGTTGCAGGATCTGGTACCCTGAATGAGGGAGGGTTCCAATAGGAGGGTCGTCCCTGGTTTAGGATGACCCGGCCTCGCTATATAACCCGCCTGCCACGTACCGGTTTGGAGGACGGCTTCCTGGAACAGGTACGTATCCCTAAAGTATTTATTTTGTTTTATTCTATTTGGATTTAAGAATTTACAAAATAACATTGTTGTTCTCCGTAATTATGTAACTTTAGACAAACAAAAGGCAACTGCTAAATACACATTTCATTATGTATATATATATATATATATATATATATATATATAAAATTAACCCTCATATTCATATTTTTATACAGCTTACAATGAGAAATGTGAATAAAATAATTAAAAAATGTTGTATTGTTGGGACCAATTGGAAGAAAGTTATAACATTTAAAATAAAATATAATTTAGGGAATTTTTTTACTATATTTTTAAACAACACTGCCCGGGTCATTTTGACCCGAGGACAACAAGAGGGTTAAGAGGTAAATATACATGAATAAATAACTTATTAAAATTAATCAACTTGTAAAAAATATATATTTTTAATTCATATTTCAAGTTGTTTTATTAATTATGAAAATAAAAGGCACATGTCTTTATGGATTTATGAGTCAACATATATGTAATGAAATGATAAATATGTATAGTATTACAAGAATGAATCCACTTTTTAAAATATGTGTGGTATAATCAGGATTCATTTTGTTTATAAAACTAAGGAAGCATGAATTTATTACATGTATTATTTAATATATATGCAATTTGTGTTTTTTATCAATGGTATTATTAGAATTAACAATATTTTTTAATGAATGTATTTTTAATTTAATATATTTTGACATTTTTATTGTTATAAAAATAAAAAAGCAAAACTTTCTTACATTTATTATTCAATATATATGTAATTTGTGTTTTTTTTATAAATACAGTCGTATTATTAAAATTAACAATATTCTCATGAATGTATTTTTAAGTTAATATATTTTAGCATTTTTATTTATTTTTAAATAAAAGAAGCATAACTTTATTACATTTATTATTTAATATATGAGTAAATATAGTGTTTTTTTAATAAATATATTACTATAATATATTTTCATGAATGCCCTGCGATTGGCTGGCAACCAGTTCAGGGTGTCCCCTGCCCACTGCCCGATGATTGCTGGGATGGGCTCCAGCACCCCCGCGACCCTACTGAGGATAAGCGGTGCAGCTAATGAGATGAGATGAGATTTTAATGAATGTATTTTTAATTTAATATTTCTGAGCTTTTTTATTTTTATAAAAATAAAAAAGCATAAATTTATTATCTAATATAGATTTATTTCCTGTTTTTTATCAACAGTATTATAAGAATTAACAATATTTTCATGCATGTATTTTTAAGTTAATATATTTTATCATTTTTATTTTAATAAAAATAAAAGAAGCATAACTTTATTATATTTATTATTTAATATATATGTAATTCGTGTTTTTATAAATACAGTATTATTAAAATGAATATTTTCATGAATGTATTTCGAAGTTAATACTTTTTAGCATTTTGATTTTTTTTAAACAAAAAGAAGCATAACTTCATTACATTTATTGTTCGATATATATATATATGCATGTAATTAGTGTTTTTTATATAAGTTAATTTTTTTAGTATTAATACATTTTATTTTTTATTTTTTTTATACATTTATTCGTTAACTAATTAATATATAGGGTATTATTATAAATAATCAACTTTTTGAAAAATATTTATTTCAATAATTATTTACTTTTAATAATTAGCAACTGGTAGTAACATAATAGTAACATAGCTATAACAGCAATAACATAATAGCTCGTTATTTTATAAATGAATTTAAATATATATTTGTTGCGTGTGTGTTACTTTGTCTCTGAGTGGGTGTATCAATGCTCTTGGTTCTAAATTTTCTCAAAACTTTGGACCTATTTTCGGCTCCTAGGTGATTCAAGTAGTCAGGAAACCGCCAGAGGTAAAAGGCAGGTGTAGCTGTGCAAAAACGGACTTTATCACCATATACTCAGCATTCTGAAGCAGGCCTAAGAATAAATAGATACATGAAAACAAATTTTATCTACCCTGGTCATATCGAGAGGGGCGGCGGCCTTGTGGTGAGGGACCCTCTCTCCCTGGGAGGAGTGAAAATTCTCCCACCGTGGTCCGCTGCGTGTCATAAGAGGCGACTAAAGTGGAGGGAGCGAGGGGACTGGGGATCCTCTCCTCTCTATGTCTACTCCCTAAGAAACAGCAAGGCAAAAAAAAAAGGGGCGGGAGACCGAAACGTCCCGCAAACCCTAGTTCTCGGGTCACTAAATGTGAGAGGATGTGGAAGTAAAGCGACTGAGTGGAAGAAAGAGGAGATCGGAGGGATGATGACTAGAAAAAAAAAATTTAAAAAGGGAAAAAAGAATTGAGGGGGGCTGAACTCTTTGCGCTAATCATTAGCAAAAAAAAAAAAACGTAGCTCTCTTCTTCACAAAGGTTGGTAAACACTGCTTCAAGGATTTGTCATCAGAAGTGACAGTCATCAAAAACAAAGTATGAAAGCATAGATTTTACCACTCTTTTTAACCTGTAAACTTGTTTTTAGGGTTCTCGATGATTAGATCGTGGTGTTTGTTGGCGGCACTCAGCTGCCTAACATGGCTGCCAGGTATTTACACTAATAAAAACTAAATGAGATATAAATTAATTGTTGTGGATGTAAAATATGTTCAAATACTCGCAGGCTTGCTGCAGGGCAAATCCTTGCTGAGCGCCATCCGGCAGGAAGGTAACGTCCCCGCTTGTTATCAACAGGGTTGGGTAGGGTTACTTTAACTTGATTACTTTCAATTACTTTTGGATTACTCCAATACCAAATATGCTTATAAAAGACAAAAGACACTAAATATGAATAAAATTACTAAATGTTGTGCAGGCTTGGGGAGTAACGGAACACATGGAACGGCAAAAATGATGTTGGCAAGCTGTTTGGATTTATTTTCAGTTTGTTTCTGTCGCATTTTATGTTAGTTTTGCCGGAGATCAAAGCCAGGAGAGAAAGCTTACCACGTGTTGTGAGTCATCATTTTATTCATATTTAGTTTCTTTTGTCTTTTATTAGCATATTTGGTATTGGAGTAATCCAAAAGTAATTGAAAGTAATCAAGTTAAAGTAACCCTACCCAACGCTGGTTATTAAGGCAACCCGACTACCTGCCGGCTCTTCACCCTGCTTCAAATGACCCTCCGGTCCCCCCTCTAGGCATGGTTCCGGTCTCCGATGTGGGTCTGGAGCCTCGCAAGGCTAACGACTTCCTGAGCCACTCCAGGCCCAAGAGGAACATCGACCCCAAATGGTACAGAGGGAACCCGGACTTCCAGGCATACTATCGCTACTACAGCAGTATCGGGCACACCGAAGGGGTAATGCGGACGTGTGGGGTCCCTTCTCTTACACATTCACTTTGTTTTTGTTGTTTATAGGTTTTGAGAACATTTATTGACATAATCCATGTCCTCATTTTTCACATCAATATCCAAACATGTCCTCATTTGGCTAGTTGAAAACTAAAACTCAATGTGAGTCGTCACAATTACTTGTGTACAAGAACTTTCACACAAATACACTCTCTTTTTTTGTCATTAATATGTATTGGGAATATCCATTGATAATATGCATTGTTAACTTTTCTGTCACAAGCCAGAAACGGAGACAGGACCCAATAGCATTCGTTTTTACTCAGTTTTATTGAGGCAGGAACGCGGAAGTGGCACTTCCGTGTTGAGTGAGGATAGTCGTAGGCAGCGGGAAAACTGGTCGACAGCCGGGACGGGGGAGCAAGGGCGGTAATGAGTCCTGAAAAGAGGTCGGCAACAGGTATCAGGCAGGCAACAGGGCAAAACAGGTCGATGGCTGGGACGGAGGAGCAGGGCAGAAACGGGTCCAGAAACAGGTTTGTCAAAAGGTACAGAGATTGCCTAGCTGAAAGCGTAGGTTCGCAGGACGGTCTGACAGCTTCCTCTTGGAAGCCGGGGGGTTTAAAAGGCGTCGGGGAACCAATCAGCGCTCAGGGCTGTTGGTGCCAATGAGGCAGTCGCAGGAGCCCCGAATCAGCAATCATAACATTTTCTAAATTAAGTCCATCTCCCAAAAATGTCCTCATTGTGTTAGTTAAAAACAAGAAACCCCCAAAATATATGCCAGTCCTCAAAATATGTGTACAAGAACACTTGCATGCAGTAGCCCAGGAGGGAGAGCGTTCGTCTTGGGATCAAGAGATCGCAGTTCGAATCCCAGCTCCTCCGTGTTACATGTAGAAGTTTCCTTGGGTAAGACACTGAACCCCTAATGCCCCCAATAAGCAGGTTGGCGCCTTGCATGGCTGCACGGCCGCTATTGGTGTGTGAGTGTGTGTGTGAATGGGTAAATGTGAAGCACATTGTAAAGCGCTTTGGGAAGTCTTCATTGACTTGAAAAGCGCTACATAAATGCATTTCATTTCATTTCATTTAAATCATTTCACATAAATACAAACAGTCAGTTTTTGTCAATAGTAATAATTAACAAAGCGCATGTCCAAACTTACCCAAAAGGTCCTTATTCGGTTAGTTAAAAACAACTAGTCCTAACAATTCCATGTGTACAAAACCACTCACCCATATACACACACACACACACATTTTCCCCCCGTCAATTAATATTGAGAATGTCCATTGACTTTTCACAATGATGTCCAACCTTCACTTAAATCTAAGATAATGGATCTCAGCCACAACCGTGTGTTTCATTTAAGGCGGGCCTGAAGAATTGCGACAATGTTGCCTTCTGCCAGTCAACCAGGGATCATGGATCACAGCCAAAACAGTGCAGTTCATTTTAGGGAGGCCACAATTCCAGTGGCCCAAACTGGGAAAAGAAATGTACTCTGTTTGCCCTTGCTCTCAGCAATAGTTGACCGGCGATAACGGATCGCGGACACAACCGTGCATTTCGTTTGAGGAGGGCCATATCGGCACACCTACCGACAATAGTGTCCCTGCTCACTGCAATCTGGGTTTGGTAATAACGGATCATGGCCGCCCAAGTACAGTTTAAGTTTAAGCGCAAGTGCAGTAACGGCTCAAAAGAACTGGCAGGCTTGACGAAAGTACTATTGGCCTGTCTATACTTGCAGCAATATGTTATTGGGGATAATGTATTGTGGCCTAATGAGTGCAGTTCAATTCTTGGTGGACAGAACGGCAAAAAAGGGCCACCAGACACGAAAAAAGTGAGCTCAGCCGTCCCCCACTTGCAGTAATATGGAATTGGGGATAATGTATAGTGGCTGAGTGCAGATCAATTTCGGCAGAAATACAGAAAGAGCAAAAAAAGAGCTGCCAGGCCTGACAAAACTGCGCTCTGCCGCCCCCTGCTTGCAGCAATATGCAATCAGGTATAATGGATTACGGCTGTACTAGCACATTTTACCTTTTGGTGAACAGCACTGCATAAACAAAGAGCCCCACAAAAATGTGGATGCAGCAATATGCATTCAGGGATAATGGATCGCAGGATATTTTTGTGACCCTTAATGCGCTGAGGTCCCCTCATTTCAAAAGTGCAACAATTCGAAAATATATATATATATATATATAAATAACGAATTGTTTTTGTACCACTAGCAGGCACTGAATAATACACACTGTCCCTTTAAGTATGTTTCAGGCTTTTTAAACATCACACGAGGACATTTAAATCATATTATCAGGACCAGAACGGAAACAGGACGCACTCGCCTAACGTTTATCACAAGTTTTATTAGAAGAAAGGGTAAGGGTTGCGCTCACGATCCGGGGATTGCTGGACGCGGGAAGCAGGTCGCTCTGAACACGGAAGTGGGACTTCCGTGGCGAGCGATGGCGGTGTCGGGAACGGAAAAACGGGTCAGCAGAAGAGCAGAAACCTGGTCGGAATCGGAAACAAGTCGAAAGCCAGGAGAGGAGAGTAGACGTGGTCGAGATAAAAAACAGGTCGTAATTCGGGACAGGAGAGCAGACGTGGTCGAGGTCAAAACAGATCGTGGCGGGAGACAAACAGGAGCAAAAAACGGGACAGGCGAAAAAGGGCCTGCCGTGTAATAACAGAGATGGACCGACAAAAGGGGACTGACAGGACAGAGTTTAAGTACTGACAGAGAGCCAATCCGTCAACAAGCTGCAGCTGGCGCCACACGGGCGGGGCCAATTGGGCGCCATGGCAACCTTGACAAATACTATTAAATTAATGATATATTATAGCTTGCATTGATTATACAGTATATTACATTTCCATTTTAGTACTTTTACCAAGGTACATTTTTCGATGTAGAGCTTTTCACACCTTTTTTCGTCGAGTGACTATTTCAAATATACTTCTATTTTCCAGTTGTATGAGATCGACAAACTTCGGATGTTGTACCAGCAGATGCGTCACTTGGAGCAAACGTACGGCCCCAACGCTTCCTACTTCCAAAACAAGCTGGGGGTCCCCCAAATCATGTGCGACCCCACCACCGACAAAAAATGCAAAGTGGTTGCCCCGCCTCCCCCCCCGCCCATGAAAGGCCTACCCATTCCCACTGAGCCCCCTGCCACCGAGGCTCCGCCCCTTCCTCTGGCCCCATCCATCTCCCAGGCGGACGTCCTCTACCTGTGCAACACCCAAGACCCCCTCTGCAAACCCCATATCGTCTACCTCCCCGCCGGGGCCGTCCCTGTCCTCTGCGACCCCCGTTACCACCCCCATTGCGCCCCCCAAAAGGCTCCACCCTCTCCGATGTTGACCCCTAAAATGATGCCACCCCCGCCGCCTCCCCCGCAGAAATCTGCCCCGCACCCTCTGCAGAAATTTGCCCCGCCGCCCCCTGTTCTGGTCAAAAAATCCCCGCCGCCGGCCCCTATCCACGCCTTCAAAGGCATGGAGTTAGATTGCGACCCCTACTGGGACCCCGACTGCCTCATCGACCACCCCCCCAGACCCATGAAAGGTCAAGTCATGGGACCTCCGCCTCCGCCAATCAAAAAAGAGAAAGAGGAGCCTAAGGAGGATCCGGCCCCTCCTCCGCCCCCCATCCAGAAGAAAGTCTTCCCCTTTCCTTATTACGCCCCACTCATGCCCTACGACCCGCGCGATGATCTCTACGACCCGGCCCGCTTCCAGTACCCCCAACCCCAAATTCCCGAGGACGAGCCCCAGGACGAAAACCTGAAGCGCTAAAATCTACTTAAATTCAATCAGAGTAATTTATTTACCACAAATGTTCACGGTTCAAAGTTCCCGGATCCCTTAACTGCCTTCGTCATAAGGACTCCACTTCCTGTGGTGTGTCTTGGGCAAGTACAGCCTGGGGGTGCCCATCCCTCTCAGCTCATATCTGAAATGTCAAATGTTCTTCTGTACAATGGCAATAACATATTTTTTGTTCTTTTTTGTCTGTTCAAATAAAGTTTTGGGAAAAAAAAACAACATGTACTTCACAACTTAAGTATTTGACACTCAATAAAAACGCTCAAACGTCTAAAAATGTTAACGACAAATCACTGCAATTGTCTGAATGAAACTCCTCCTCCTATGACGACATAGTTTCTCGGAAGCTTTAAACTACTTTGCCAGAATAATACTGCTTGTTGCAATGATAGTATGAAACTGTTGTGGAATAGAGACGTGCTGACATCAGACTTTCGGGAAAGTCTTGGCAGACGAATTAGTACAAACAATTAGAAACGTGCTGACATCAGGCTTTCGGGAAAGTCTTTGCAGACGAATTAGTATAAACAATCCCCCTTAAGGAAAGCGTTTGACCTGCCAATACTTTCTGAGAAAACTGAGGGAAAAACATTTCCGAAAAAGTTACATAAGCCCTCTCACGGGGCTGAACCCCCCTTTCAATTTTACTCCCTTGAAGCTATAAAAACCCACGCATGTCTAAGATTTTCCGAGTTTTCTTGTGACGCTGAAGATGCACCAAAAAAACAAGAACTCCCTCTGACGGCGTCTGATTCCTGCATTTCTTTGAACGCGTACGAGAAGAATTCTCGAACTATATTTCTTCAACAAAACTACTATGGAATCGCTGAGTAACGATACCATCTTTTTTTAAAGTATCGGTATCGTGGCTAAAAAAAACATTTAGAGGAGTATCATAATGGTATTAAATCACTGCTACTCTTATGACGGCATAGTTCTAGAAACTTTAATACCACTTTTACCAAAATAAAACTTAAGTACTTGAATAGTGTTTCTTTTTTTGTTGATGTGAAACTATTGTAGTATCGGCGAGTACTGATACCAGCTTCATTCAAGGTATTCGGTATCTTGATGGTGTCTGTATGAAGAATAAGAGTAGTATTATATTGTTATTAAATCACTACATATGTCACATTCTAAACTTTTCCCATGACAATATAGTTTCTTTTAAGCTTAATACCACTTTTACCAAAATAAAACGTATGTACGTGAATACTGTTGCTTTCCCTGTTGATGTGAAACTATTGTAATATCAGCAAGTATTGATACCAGCTTCTTTCAAGGTATCAGTATCGTGATGGTGTCTGAGTAACAAATTAGAGTAGTATTATCCATCTATTGTCTGCAATGCTTATACCCAGTAGGGTCGTGGGGGTGCTGGAGTCATTCCAGCTATCTTCAGGCAGTGTGCAAGGGACTCCCTGAACTGGTTGCCAGCCAGTCACAGAGCACTAGAGTAGTATCATATTGTTAGCAGGGTCGGGTAGGGTTACTTTAACTGGATTACTTTCAATTACTTTTGGATTACTCCAATACCAAATATGCTAATAAAAGACAAAATAAACTAAATATGAATTAAATGACTAAATTTTGTGCAGGCTTGGGGAGTAACGGAATACATGGAACGGCAAAAATGATGTCGGCAAGCTGTTTGGATTGATTTTCATTTTGTTTCTGTCGCATTTTATGTTAGTTTTGCCGGAGATCAACGAGATCAAAGCCAGGAGAGAAAGCTTACCACGTGTTGTGAGTCATCATTTTATTCATATTTAGTTTCTTTTGTCTTTTATTAGCATATTTGGTATTGGAGTAATCCAAAAGTAATTGAAAGTAATCAAGTTAAAGAAACCCTACCCAACCCTGTATCAGCGAGTACTGGTAGCAGGTTCTTTCAAGGTATTAGTATTGTGATGGTGTCCGGACGACAAATTAGAGTACAATTATCCATCCATTATCTGCACCGCTTATCCCCAGTAGGGTCGCGGGGGTGTTGGAGCCCAGCTATTTCAGGCAGAGGGCAGGGGACACCCTGAACTGGTTGCCAGCCAGTCACGGAGCACTAGAGTAGTATTACATTGTGATTCAATCACTGCTTTTATCTCAATAAAACTCTTCCTGTGACAAAATAGTTACCACTTTTACCAAAATAAAACATATGTACTTGAATACTGTTCCTTGCCATGTTGAGGTGAAACTATTAATTTTCTCATGCTGAGGTTTTTGAGTTTTACCTTGCCCTCATGTAGGTTTTAGATCAGGGGATGGTCTCACAATAGTCTGTAGTCTGGCCAGCCTTTTGATTGTGATCAAGGACTATACAAATAAATATGACTTGACTATTGGAGTATCAGCGAGTAAGGTATCTGCATTGTGATAGTCTGGACGAAAAACTAGGAGTATTGGATGCCATTTTAAGTGAAAACATGTTTTGGGATTTGTAAGTATTTTTCAAAATGTTCAGTCTTTTTTGATGGATGGAATTTTATCTGTGAGCAGATTTGAAATCTTTGTATCAAATGGTATCAATGATTTTTAAAAAAATGAAAAACTTATAAATATTTCTTTAAAACATGGTTACAGGTTCATAAAAGCACTACTTTTGTCGAACACTTAACTTGCCTCACTACTATTTCTTGCCACCAAATATCACAAGATACCAAAGCACATTTTGTCTCATTAAGGATTCCAACCTTACATTAACTTAGTCATCGAAATCTTTTAAAAATGGAAAAAAAACAAATAATTTTTACTTACTTTAGCCCAACTTTTTGGGGTGCTCATAAATTGCAACAAAACACTGTCTAAACCAAACTTTGTCTGCTTGGTCGCATTACAATAATCTCATCTATCCATTATCTGCACCGCTTATCCTGAGTAGGGTCGCGGGGCTGCTGGAGCCCATTCCAGCTACCTTCGGCCAGTGGACACTCTGAACTGGTTGCCAACCAGTCACAGGGCACACAGAGACAGAAAACCCACTCGCTCATTCACACCCAGGGACAATTTGGACTGGCCAATTAACCTGGAATGTGAGAGGAAGCCAGAGTGCCTGGAGGAACGGGGAGAACATGCAAACTCCTCACAGGGAGGCTACGGTAGCTGGACTTGAACCTTGAACCTCCGCACCGTGGTCCTGCGTAGTAACCACCCAGCCGCCGTCAAACCACTCGTTTTTTTCTTTAAAAAATCGTACAACACTATTTTAAACACTGTTGCAAATCATTAAAATCTCAAACTTCAAAATGAAGAATTTAAACTCCAGCATAGTTTCTTGGCACCAAGACACCCAAAAATTGCAGCAAAGCACTAGATTTGTTGATAGTAAATTCCCAAGAAGTGAACTGGGGCCCATTAGGGTAACCCTAAGCCACACACACTTGAGATTTATCATCAAAGTGAGGCTACTCGGGTGTTCTTGGAGCACAGGTGTCAGACATGTGGGCCGCGGGCCAGATCAAGCCTGCCAAGGGTTTTAATCTGGCCCACGAGACAACGCATAAAACACTTATCTCTGTAGGTTTTTGTTTTTAATACAGCTTTTTAGCCCAAATGAGATTTTATGAAGACTGTCGGACAAATTTCTTTTTTCTCTCTCCTTTATTTCTTTCTTTCTCTATTGGTTTTCTTCCTTTCTTTTTATTATGCCAATTATTTTTCTCTTTTTCTATGTGTCTCTATCTTTTGCTTCCTCACTCTTTCTCTCCCTTTTTTCTTAAATTCTTTCTCATCTTCTCTCCTTTTTTCTCCCTTTCTATTTCTTGGTCTTTTCTCTCTCTCTCTCTCTTTTAATTGGTCTCTCTCGTTCTTTTTTCTCTCTCTTTCCCTTTAATCTACAAGTCTGGCCCCCGTAAGTTTTTTTTTTTCCAGGACGTGGCCCCTGGCAAAATTGAGTTTGACACCCCTGTCTTAGAGGGTTACCCGCTGCCCGGAAAAAAACAAGTTCCAAATTGATGCCAAAGCCTTTTAAATACTATTAGCTTTGTGTAATAAGGATTACCCAGAAAAGGGTGTCGGTTTTCTTTTATCCATAATGTTTAATTTCAATATAAAAGGATAACAATGTGGCTGACTCTTGCTTTGTAACAAATACATATATACTTCCGTGGCAAACTTTGAAGTGGCAGCAAAGCTCTATGTCTGGTTGCCAAACAATGACACCCCTCCTAAAATTCTCATAACAGTGTTTCTTTAATGCAAATACAGGAAAAAAAAAACATTAAAAGGCAGGTTTCGCCGTTTGAGGTGACCTTAAAAAGTTGAAAGTAGATCATTTTCTCTTTTTAGTATGTATTAACAATTTCTGAGTTCAAAGAGTCTAATTCTATTTTTCCACTGCGCCCATCCGCTTTGATCTTACAATAAGCAAAGCTGTTCAGGCCGCTGAACACATTGGGTAAGAGGATAAGGGGGATGGGCAGTATAATAACTTCCATGTTTGTCACTGCATTTTTTTCCTTGCCGTTTGTGTAGCATGAAAATGGCGAAAGTAAGAAAAGGCCTATTTCAGGTATAGTCCAAATGCCAACCCACAAACCTCAAGAAAAACAGTTTATTTGGGTTTCTAGGATGAACAAGCTAATGCTGCAACCCTAATTTTAAACTAAGAGATAGCAACAGAGAGTTAAGTTCAGAATTTCACACAGCTCCTTTAAGCATGAGAGACGTGATTTATTTTGTATGAAATGATCTGCATTTATATAGCGCTTTTCAAGTCAATGACTTCCCAAAGCGCTTTACAGTGTGCTTCACATTTCCCAATAGCGGCCTTGTATTGCAGCCATGTAAGACGCTAACATGCTTATTGGGGGTATTAGGGGTTCAGTGTCTTAACCAAGGACACTTCGACATGTAACACGGAAAAGCCGGGATTCGAACTGGGATCCCTTGATCCCAAGACGAGCGCTCTACCTCCTGAGCTACTGTTAACGGAGTATTTGTCTGGACGATCTACATCAAATCTGCTCATTTGGGCTAAAAATCTGCATTAAAAAACAAAATCCTACAAAGATAACTGTTATATGCGAACATTAGAGTTTAGATCCAACATTTCCTCCCAGAGACTTCAAAAGCAGACGTTACCCTCAGGCTGCCCTCTACTGAACTCAGAATTCAAGCGAATTAACATCATGTTCCTCTGCTCCTTTTTAAAACGATTGCCTTGAACGCCACATGGGGTCATTAAGTCGAGTTCCGCTTTAAAAGGTGGAAAAGTGCCGACCTGTCCGCCGGAACCCCCCTTTGGACACACCCCCTAAATCTTCTGGGGTTGTCTAACAGCGGGATGACGACTTCAAACGAAAAAGGACGATAAAAACGCTGGATTTTCACAAGCTTGGAAAAAAATATACACTGCTGACGTCTTGGTCTTTTTCAGAAGACCCTGACAAAGGCCTGGAAAAACAAACAGTAAATATTTTATTACATACAGAAGTGACAATAAAACGAGAGGTAAATAAAATATGTTTTAGTCCAGTGGTAAACAATAGCCTCTGTTTACTGTTGTTGCTAAGTGCATTGGGCTACACTTGAAGCAGGTTTTGAAGGAAACAAACAAAAAAAAACATTTCCTAGGAGGGGGTAGCGAGGAGGGGTGCCTTTCAAAAGAAAAGCCCTCTCAGCCTCCGTCCGATGCCCTGCCGGTCGTACATGACGTTGAACTTGTTGATGAATTGGTTCATGCTGTTGCAGGACTTGGTGATGGTGCCCAGGTAGGCCATGAGGCCCACGTCGTTGCATTGCTGCGAGTAAGTGCAAAAATGAAAAACGGGGAACGACGGCAGGAAAAAATAAAAAAAAAAGGGGGGGGGGGGGGGGGGGAGAGCCTTACGTCGTAAAAGTCGGTTTTGAACTTGATGGTGCTGAGGACTGGCAGTCGATGGCACAGGGCGTTTGCTTCTCGCAGGATTTCGTGGTTGAACGGAACTTCTCCTTGACGGACACGCAAAAAAAAAAAAAAGTTTTGGGAGGGGAAGATACCAAACTACAGCTCGGGGGCTATTTGTGACCCGGCAATTCGTTTTCGGAGGCACCGACCAGATTGAAAATATGTTCATCTTAAACAATCAGTTTACACCACGGCCCACCAACTTTTTTAAAGCTAATAGGCTTAATTTTTACAGAAGCTGCCCTACTTACAAACGAGATAGGTTCCAGACAATCATTCGTCAGTTGAATTTGTTTGTAAGTTGCTTTAGTGCTATATTTTGTATAGAATGTATGTTTAAGGTTTATATGAGTAACCTGTATTGTTTTGTACAAAAAAATAAAAATTTCATAATATAATATGCTCTATAAAGATATATAAGTTAAGTGCAACTTACTTTTGGAAGTTAAGCTTTAAAAAAAAGAGCATTACGACCATATTCTCAACCGCATCAAGCTTTCTTATTCCACTTTCATTTAAAAAGAAACGGCTCGCATTTTCTTCTAGATTTTACACCAACCATTTTGAATGGATGCAAGAGGTATTAAACAATAAAAACGTCAAAGTTCTTAGTGTGCTAGAAATACAGGGCAGTGTGTTTACACACGAACTAGGAAGTAGAAGCCAGTGATCTTCTTCGGGGTGGATGCTGGGTGACCTCTCACAGCGCCACGCTGCAGTAGAGGCGGAAAGAAGTACTACAGTAATGTCCTATACTCGGAAAAAGGTGCACACAATACAAAATCTAACTTCCAGCAATGTCGATATTTTTCGACATCCCGAAAAAAATGTTCGTATCTGCCGATTTCCGTAAATGGAATGGTCGTAAGTAGGGGAGCGTCTGTATTACGGATTAGCGCAAAAGGCTGCTTGTTTGCTATGTATTCCTAAAATAACATCTCACTACTATGTCATTACACAATTAATATTGTAATTATTAGAAGTAGGACTAAACAGGCCTTGTACATCATTTTCAAAGCGAAATTCAAGCATGTTTTAAAGACTTTTTTGTTAGATTATTAAAATATGTCACTGAGTATGTTGTCACCATAACATGAGTTTTCCAGCTATACTAAGTTTATTGTTTGACCATCACATCATTGCTCTAATGATCGCATTGTTCATTTAGTTGTAGATGTGCATCATGTTTATCCACATATTTTAGTGTTTACAAGCTGTATCCTTTCTTATCAGTACTTTCCCAGCCCTCTTCTGCCCTCATCTTATCATACAACCTTTGACATCTCAGGAATGTGCAGTACTAAATTTTCCCAGATGTACCTATAAGAGTGTTATGTTCCATTTTGCAGATCCACACCCCTTTCCTAATCTATATCGTCTACACATTTAAATTACTATCTTTGTTTAGGTACACGTTTTTATAATATTTTGGGCATGTATTTCTTTAAATAAGTGGCTATCTTTAAAGTCGTTTTAGAGGGGCTGCTTATACGAGAGTATATGTAGAACAGATTTAAATGTTAGGCTAGTATTAAAAATTAATTTAGCACAATTTATCATGTATTTAAAGACACCCATCATGTTAATGATTTCTCATGCCATTTTAAAAATCACTTTTCTTAGAAACTGAATTTTCAGGACAGGGGGCACCACGTTGTGATCCCCGATGTAGACTATCATTGACAGTAATTGGTCTTGTACTATTCTATGCAAGGGATAAACAACACAAATGTTATACTGGTTAAATTGAGAAATCGAAACCTAAACATGATTGTTTTTGAAGCGTTTCTGACTTTATTTATAAAACGCCAAAAGAAAGAAGGAAGACCTGCTGAAAAAGCTGCTAGCATCTCACCCGATTCCACCGCCTTGACGTATTCCAGGATGATCTTGACTCGACTGTGCAGCATCTTGATAGCGCTGTGCTGGGCAATGAGGTGCTCAGCCACTGTGAGCAAGAAACCGGGATTTGAACACAATTTTCATGGCCTGACTTTTAAAAACCTTAAAAGCCGATTTCCCAATTCCTACAGTCCCATCAAAAGAAAAACAATCCAGTGTGAATCCTTTATTTTACAGTGCCAAAAGTAATTTTGGTGATTTTTAATCTTGTGTGTGCTTTTATCAAACCATATGATTTTAAGATCTGGAGTAAATTGCGAAGACGTTCGTTTTTGAGACAAATGTCTCCTCCTATAGGTGTTGACAAAAATGATGTAGCTTACATTTTCAGTTGCAGGCAGTTCTTTCCATTAAAATTTAACACTGGTAAAGGCTACCTTAATTTGTCGCATGGCCCATAATAAATGTCCACGATTAATACGTAATGCTTGCACTAATACACATTTCACCGTGCACCGTTTTGGTGCAGCATGCACCTGTCCTATTTGGCGCGATCTGTAGGGACGTTTCGTGGGACAAATCTCTACAAACTAATGCTTGATAGTGAATAAATAATAAAATGCAATGGCAAAACGAAGCCACGAGGGATGCCGTCATTTTTGAGCAGGGTTGCTGAGAAACATGGCAACAATTTCAGGCATTTACAAGCATTTCACCCACGAGTTGAGCACTTCTCAATCTTTGAAAACACAACATTAATATTCAAGCATTTTCAGGATTCTAAGGACCCTTTAAGACTTTTTGTGATAAAGGGGTATACAAATAAATATGACTTGACTAGACGCTCAAAATAAGTGAGAAGACACAAGTGGAGTTTGAACTTGCAAGGAGGGCCGGGAGAAGGACTCTCAGATAGGAAAAATTCCATCTCTTCTTAAAACCCTACTCCGAGCCACCTCTTTTGATTAATTCTGAAGGTTACAAAAACCGAACAGCCCAAAGGGGGTGGAAATCAAAGAGCAGCAACACGATTGGCCGGTAGCGACAATGATGCACTAACAACTGTGAGTCAAAGTAATCCAATCTCATTGCATTCATCTAATAGTAACAAATTTATCCGACCTGTACAAACACTGAAAAAAAATGCAAATTCCAGTAATGGAAATTCCGGTCGGCCGTTTACAGCGCTCACCTGTGGAGTTCTCGCCGGTGCCTGTTGCAGTCATGCGGGCCACGTGGTCTACGCCGATTCTCTCTGCCTCTTCCGTAGCTAGCGTGTAGTTGAGCTCGGCAAACAACATGGTGGCCTGGGTTAATGCGAGTAGAGAAAAAGGCGGTAAAATGAATAAAAATCGCAACCGAAGTTTCCTATTGGTAAGCTCTTTTAAAAGGGAATTTACCTCGCCACTGATGATATCAATGACTGATTCATAAACGCTCACGGGTAGCTGAGGAAGAAAACAGATAAAATAGACAGGTTTTAATTATTTTGCTATGTGGGTTAGCCAAGCCCTGCGACTGGCTGGAAACCAGTACAGGGTGTCCACAGCCCACTGCGCAAAGATAGCTGGGATGGGCTCCAGCACCCCCGCAACCCTACTGAGGATAAGCGGGGCAGATATTGGATGGATGGATAAGCATGACCTAATCATTAGGCAAGCTGGCTAAAAATTGTCTGACTGACCATTAGCATCAGCAGAAACATTAGCTCCCGATTGTTGGTTTCACTTTTACAGCCGCTCCCACACAAATGCCACTCCAAAATTTGAGCGAGGGGACCCCATGTGGACCCATAAAATACTTGCACCAAATTTGCGCTTGATTCCAAAATTTGAAAAAAATATTAACTCAAGGGGGAAAATACTCAATGTTCAAGAGCACAGTTTTAGCCAGATGCCTGTACAAGTCCCCAAGTTAAGTCATCAAGAATTTTAGCATTGATAGCAAAAGTATGGGTGGACCAGACTACAGCCCAGGGGCCATTGGTGGCCCTCTAAATATTTTTTAGAGGCTTGCAAGATATTAAAAATAATATTTCCCCCGGAAAAAGGTCTTTACGCTGCACAACTTTGATTTTCAATATTAAATGATCTTTTTTTTCTCCTATTTGTAATCTAAAATAATAATTTATGGACTTTTTTTGGTTATAACAAGCAAAAAAATGTTTACATGATTGCCAAACATTGATGAAAAAGGAAAATAAAAAACGAATGGAATAAAAATGTCATTTCTTATAATTTTTCTGTTCGTGGGCCAAAAAGAAAGAGTAAACACCTCTGCAATGGTACTTTTGATACATAAGATTTCCCATAATAAAAATGACAGATACTTACAAAGAACGATCATATTTCCTTAAAATTGTTTTAAATTAGTAGCAATACTCAAATCTCATAAGTTATACCACTTGATTCTAAAACACCAAGAAGAGGGCTTTGAGTACACGAACCATGAGTAATGTTAATACCTAAAAACATTAACAAAAGTACATAGCATAGATCTCAATAGATGGTCTACAGTTTTCTCCTACAAAAAAAGTTTGTTCCCAAAAGACAAAATACCGCTATCTATTGTTTACTGTGGTTAATGGGTGCCAGAACTACCCGGTATATGACAAAATACACGCAATTTTACAATTGGAGGACAAAACATCCAAAAAAAACTTCTTGGTCCAACAAAAATGTGTTTTTGAGACTTCCTCTTGTACTAATATGCGATCTGGGATAATGGATCGCAGAATACATTTGGAACTGCGATGCACTGTGGCGGCAAAGTATGAAGCACGAAGTAGCGAGGTTACAGTAACTGATACATTCAGCAAAAGGCGCAAAGAGTTTCCAATACCCAAATTTGTCAACATTTTGAGACAAAGCATCAGTATACTCACATCACTGTGTTTCGTCATCGGATTGAGCATCAGGAAGAGCGGACTCTCGATGATCTCACACACCTGGCAGAAGGAAAAGCAACCAAGGTCACAAAACCAAAAGCGTGACGGAAGTAGGCTACAACGCCTTCACTCACCTGCTTGTGAATGTGAATGTCGGACGCATCGGGTGGGCCTCCTGTGGTGTACCAACCCAAGAACTCCATGTCTTTGAATACCTGCTTGACTGAAACACAAAAATGACACGTTTCGTACACGTTTCCAAATCTATCACTACTGAATTGCTCCCCAAAACAACTCACATTGCTCCTCCTTAGTGTAGTAGTACTGCTTATCGATCTGCACTTTGTCATCTGTCGTGTGCGAGAGAAGCTCAAAAGAGTTCATCACTTCGATGTTTCGGCCTTCCTGCTTCCCGATGAGAGCGCCGATCACTGAGGGAAATACAAAACTAGTCAGCCTGACGTCAACCAGCTCAGCTGATGGAACACATACCTTGCATGGGTCTTCCTTCTTGTGAGCGGATACGTATCCAATGGTCCGATATGTTGAGGATGACCAGAGGGTGCAAAGCCACCGAGACGCTGCCGGTCATCCCGGAGGCCATGACACTGGGACTGGCTATGAATGAAGAGAATCAAGATCATTCAACATCCACAACCCAGAGAAAAGGGATCAACGATCAACGTTCACATTCATTTCTTACAATACAATCGCATCATTGAATCAGTTACAGTTTCTACTGCATTCGCAAGCAACAGCATCACAACTGTTGCACTGCTTTTGCAAGACTCGTGCAAACTTGAGAGTATTGTGTATAACTGAGAGATAGCGTTGACACATGATAATATCGCCTCGAATAAGTCCATGTGTTGACAGCTTCATCCCACAGCCGCCTGTGTCAGCAAACTCGCAGCGGGGAGCACAAACCCCACCTATTCTTCCATTCAAACTGAACAATATACCTTTTAAAACAAAACTGTTTTTTTCTGCGTATTTATGTGTCAATAGAGGTAATAGTCATTGAATAATCGCTTTAAGACTCGCCTGCCCCGTCCACTTCCATTCCGCCGCCGTTGCTGGCCGCCATCTTGTCCGCTGAAATGCGCATGCGCAGACAGGGATGTTAATGACGGCGTGAGCGTGACTGCAAAGTAAGATAAATGAATACAATATTTCAATGTCTTCAATTTATCAAATATTTTTTTTTATCAGGGAAATATGATAATGTCATATCTGTTTATTTTGTTGTTATTAAAGAGCAAGGATATGGATAGGAAGTAAAAAAAAACTTACAAACTGTAAAATTTATTTCGTGATTTAAACCTTGAGATTATTTCGAAATTGATTAAGGAATGAAAATAATTATTATAATTATTTTAGAAATGATAATGAGCTTGAATGATTAGTATAAGAAAATTTATACTACTGTATATACATATTACATATACTGCCTTTTGCGTTAGGCTATCACTTATCTCCCCTGGAAACACCTACAGATATTTTCTAAAAAAAATCTACCGCTTTCCAAATTAAAAGAAAAATAATAATATTGATTTTTATTTTAGTTTACACCTGCTTTATTTTGAAGGGAAACTGAGTATTTGTGCGTGGCTGAACTACTCCAACAAATTATTGCAATTTTTTGAAAAGTGGGTTTACATTTTTGAAATTTTTTGCAAATAAAACAACTTTGCTATACATAAAATTAAATGTAAGTCCAAATGTAACATGATCTTTGTATAAGTTGGTTTTGTTTGAAATGGTGCAATTTAAAAAAAACATTTAGAAAGTACCGTTATGTTACAAGTTTGCCACTTCCGGTTTTGAAAATGTTGTGGAAATTCATTATGTTTCTCGCCTGAAAATAGAGTGTGTGATAACAATTGACTCATTTTAAAGGTACATCGTGTAATATTTGACCACTAGATGACACTGCATTGTTTAATGCGACAAAAAACAGTGCCAAATGAGCACAGTGTAGAAGAAATATAGCAAAGGCGGCGACTTCTAGGTATGGATTCCACGATGTAAAAGAAATACAAATTTCGACCTATGAATATTTGTAAAACTCAACATTGGTAGAGTAGTTCATGTATTTTAATTACTGTTAAAATATTTTATTTTTTTACCACTAGAAGGCACTAAATATTACATACTATCCCTTTAATGTCAAAAGATTGGCAGGTATGTTACATTGTATGTATAATTCTCGTATAAGGATAAGGCTTCAACCGTTGTTGTTTTTTCGGTTGGTTTATTAATTATGTCATGTATTTTTTGTTTGATAAACTATAAATATGAATAAAAATACGAATAAATAAATAAATAAAATATTCTAAAATCCTTCTAGGACATTTTAACCATTTGCTGTTTCTAGCGGAGTAATTTTCAGGGAGCGCCCTGTGTGCTTCAACATTTTCAGTCCGTGCTCGAGTAAAAACAAAGAGGCGTCAACAGTTTTGTTGACAAAATGGACGAATTCCCAACTTGTCACATCGACTATCTTCCAGAAAACATTTTGATCGACGTCTTGTCGTATTTGAGCGTCCGTGAGCTTGTCAGATCCGGGAGGTAAGATCAATCAGTTTTTACATTTTTCACAATTAAGAAAAAGGTTTTTGATGGGAATATTTTTACGTACCCCTTGTTACACGAATTATCGATTTTTTTCCCTTTCTTGCAGAGTTTGTAAGAGATGGAGGCGTCTTGTGAAGGATCAAAAACTCTGGAGACTAGTCGATATGACTGCTTGGAAATCGGTAAATAAGTGCAAAAATAAACTGCACATTGGAGCTGATTTTGATCTTTTTCTATTGTTTTATTTTTTTAGATTTTGGTTCGCCATTATGGAGCAGTTTAAAAAATTGAAACCCCTTGTTTATATTGGCACGAATCTTTTTGGTTATAGTTGAATGTAAAGAAAAAAATCAGCCTACAACAAAGGCAACAAGTAATTGAGGATTAACAAGGAAAGACCAAAAGTCACTTTCTTAAAGAAACAGTGATTATTAACCACTAGCTATTTCTCTATTGTGTAGTGCAACCGAAAACACCATGAAGAATACAAACTATAGAGACTTAAAGAGATCAGAGACCACCAATTTACTTCCTTTTTTCTCTCCCAGCCTCTCACAAGCTTTTTTTTTTTTGTGGGTACCTGTAGCTGTAAGATCCCTCCATGTGAGGCTCATGTTATGTAAAATAATTACACATATTTCAACTTATGAGTAACATATGGTTGCCTGGAGAGGGATCTACGCCACCAGGCTGTATTTGCCCAATACACACCAAGGGAAATGGTCCGCTATGACCCTAGTGGTTAAGGGATCCTGCCAACCAACCAACGTATATTTTTGCCTACTTTTTAAATTAATATTGTGGGTTTTGTTTTAATGAATGACGAATGACTAGGAGGCGCTAAATAATAATAATAATAATAATAATAATTTCCTTGTATTGTCATTCTGTGTAACAATGTACACAGAACGAAATGTCGATTGCACCTGACCCGTTGTAGCGAGCCGATGCAGCCGCAGCCAACAGAGGGCGCCGCCGACCACTTTTTAAGTCTTAGGAATGACTCGGCCGGGGCGCGAACCCGAACGATAAGCACTGTCCCTTTATTCAAAGTCAAAAGTAAGTGAGTATGTATGCGATTGGTTAATTCTAAACCAAAGTTATTATAATTCATGAAAATGTATAAAATCACTGAAAATAAGTCAAATAAGAAAATACATTAACTAAATGCAATTCTATGGATTTTTTTAAACTGAGTTTAAAATTGTTGTTTTAAATCTTGAAAATACAAGAAATGCCAGTATTGATGATTTGTGGAGCAATCTGAAAAAAATTCCCATTCACGTCAAAAAGTCACACAATTATACTATATCCATCCATCCATTATCTGCACCGCTTGTCCTCAGTAGGGTCCCGGGGGTGATGGAGCCCATCCCAGCTATCTTCGGGCAGTGAGCGGGGGACACCCTGAAGTGGTTTTCAGTCAGTCACAGGGCACACAGAGACAGACAACTCACTGGCCCATTCACACCTAAGGGACAATTTGGACCGACCAATTAACCGGAAAAAACCCATGCAGGCACGGGGAGAACATGCAAACTCCACACAGGGAGGCTGTGGTAGCTGGACTTGAACCCTGAACCTCTGCACCACGGTGCTGTGCGCTACAATTATAGTATAATTAAATGCTAAAAACATTTGTACAGTTACTTTGAGTCTCCGTAGTTCGTTTCATTCCTGGTGCCTTTTCAGCTCTCATTTTCAGTTGCACCACAGATCACTATGACAGTTTGTTTTGTGTTGAATATTGTACACCTGGAAAGGAGATTACATGGCAGTTGGTTATTTTGACTATTGTTGCACATTGATGTTTGTTGTTTTGACTATTATGAACTGCTAACATAATTGTCACTTCCAGCCAATCAATTAGCTGTTTTTGATATCCACACTCTTAAGGGCGGGTGTGCTCATGTAACCTAGGAGATTTGAGTAAAAGAAAGGGTTCTGGGTAGGGCTTTTACAACAGTTTGGAATTTGTTATCTAAGTTTGTGCTTTCTCCTATTCTGAAGTTCAAAAAACATTGGTGTCTTCTCTCCTTAATTTGAGTGTCTACTGTACTTTAAACAAATTAGCTACTTTAAAAAGAAATGCTTATCTTGGAACCGTTTTGCGGGGACTTTTTAAAAATTAACCCTTTTGTTCTCTCTCTGCCCTTTTTAATTAGATAACATCTCGCATCCTGTGGGTCCTACTTCGCCAGTACCTCGGTTGCGGACTCCGCTGCTTACGACTTCGCGGTCTGCTCCTCTCCGTCCGAGGCGGAACTTTCCTCTCCGAGGCTTGGCTCAAAGCTTTATCCGCAAAGTGCCCTCGCCTGAGCAAACTTTACCTCGTCCACGTGGACCTCAGAAGTTTGCCCAGTTGCCAGCTCCTGCCGTCGTCCTTAAAGGTGCTGGAGCTGGAAGGCTGCGAACTGCCCCAAGGGTTTTTTAACCAGGACCTGTCGCCCCCGCTCCCAGAAAGCATCCCGACGAGTCCCAGGGTTAAACAAAAAGGAATCAAACACATCTCCCCGTCGGGAATTTTTATCGAATGTTTAATCCTCAACAACGTTCCGTCTTTTAAAGACCAACACCTGCAGAGTCTGACGTCGTGGGAAAGGCTCAGTCGCTTGGAGTTGTGCGACACCTTCCGCGTCACAGCCAACGGACTCCGAGGCTGTGCCGCCAAGGAAGGAGTCGGCGGATTGGAAGGGCTATTCCGCCTGAAATTTTTGGAAATGAGCATCACTCCCAGACAAGGATTCCAGAGGACAATGGCATCCTTGGGGTTAGAAACAGGATGGCTGGGATTGGAGGAGCTGAGTCTGGGCGGCAAAGAGGTGGCACCGGGGTTTCCTTACGCCAGTCGCCTCAAGGACCTGAAACGCCTTTACCTCAAGGCCTGCACGTTGGACGAGTTGCAAGTGGTGCACAACTGCAAAATGCTCCGTAACCTTCCCGGATTCCTCAGACTGGAGTTTTCCAAGGTGGTTTTCCAGCCGCGCCGCTTCCCGGCTGAAGGGCCGGGTGGCGAGGAGGGCGAAGGGGATCGGGAGGGAGAGGAGGAGGTTGCCGACAGAGAGGGCGGAGACGACAACAAACCGGAGAAACTGATCATAAATTTGCGCCGATCGCTAGCCGTCATGCTGCCGTCCTGCACGCTGGCCTTCGACAATTGCTCCGTTCAGGACAACACAAATCTCAGCTCGAATTTATTTAGTTAGCGTTGTAAAATAACATATGAGTGATATGCAGGGCTGTCTCAAGAAGTTAGAATGTTGTTCTATTCTATTCCTCTGTTTGTCCGTCTGTATCTCTAGCTTTCTCTATGTCTCTTTATCGTTACAGATCTATCCCTTTATCTTTATATCTATCCAGTTTTTGTCTGCATCTATCTATCTATCTATCTATCTATCTATCTATCTATCTATCTATCTATCTATCTATCTATCTATCTATCTATCTATCTATCTATCTATCTATCTATCTATCTATCTATCTATCTATCTATCTATCTATCTACATTGGATATCAAATATGAAGAGAAATTTACAAACAATTGAATAATTCTTCACTGCTTGATTGTTAAGGAATATTTTGTTGTGTCTATACCCAGGGTTGGGTAGGGTTACTTTAACTTGATTACTTTCAATTACTTTTGGATTACTCCAATACCAAATATGCTAATAAAAGAAAAGAAACTAAATATGAATAAAATTATGACTCACAACACGTGGTAAGATTTTCTCCTGGCTTTGATCTCTTTGATCTCTGGCAAAACTAACATAAAATGCGACAGAAACCAAATGAAAATAAATCAAAACAGCTTGCTAACATCATTTTTGCCGTTCCATGTATTCCGTTACTCCCCAAGCCTGCACAAAATTTTGTCATTTTATTCATATTTAGTTTCTTTTGTCTTTTATTAGCATATTTGGTATTGGAGTAATCCAAAAGTAATTGAAAGTAATCAAGCTAAAGTAACCCTATCTAACCTTGTCCATACCATGCTACCACAACAGTTTTTCACAAAAGGGATAAGGCATTTTAACCAGAAACCTGTATTTTGTTAAAATGCATTGATCAATATTAGAGTTCACTTTGAGGAGCCTTCCACTTGTAGCACATGGTGCTAATTCCCTTGATTATCTGGTAACCCCTGTTTAACTGGCATTCTAACTGCCAGTTTCACTGACTTTTCAAGATGGTGGTTCATTCTAAGGTGACTGAAAGCCTCCGGCAGCAGGTTGTCCGGATGAATGCGAAAGTGATGACCCTTTCAGTCATAGCAAGACAAGTTGATCGTTCTAAATCTGTGATTTCAAGAATATTGAAGGACAGGTCACTGCAAAGGTTGTCAATAGGTAATCAATTCCACACTGGAGTTGCTCGCCAGTTCAGTGCTAATCATGGTAAGTATCTGTCTCGCCATACAGTGTCTCATCATACAGTGTTCCGCCTTTTAGGAGCATTTGGACTGAAGGCCCCCATAGCAATGACCAAACCTCTCATTAGCAAAAAATATCATCAAAAAGCTAGTTTTGCTGAGGAGCATGTGGTGTGTGGACGGAGGAGAACTAGTAAAGAGTTGCTTCAGTGATGAAAGCCTATTTAATTTTTTGGGGTCTGATTGGAAGCATTATGTTTGGTGACACACTGGAGAAAGACTAAACCCAAAGTGTGTGAAAAAAGTTCAGTGAAAAGTGGAGGAAGTGTCATGGTTTGGGGCGTGGTTTCTGCAGCAGGTTTTGGGCCTCTTAGAGCTACATGGCCGAGTGAAAGCAAATGTGTATAAAAACCTAAATCAACAACACATGGTTCCTTACTTGAGTTCCTCGCCCAATCGGCCTGCAGTCTTCATGCAAGACAATGTTCCATGTCAAACAGCATAATGGGTACAAAAATGTCCTTGATGGTGAAAACATAGAAATATGGCATGGCCTGCCCAGAGTCCTATTCTCACCCAAATGGCTAACTTCTGAGAAATCATTGGTGATAAAGTCATAGTCAAGAAACCCACTAAAATCACCAAACTGTAGAAGAGGCTGGAAGAAGAATGGACCAAAATCACACCAGAGCAGTGTGAAAAACGAGTGCTATCCCGTCTTACTAATGCTGACTGTTGCAACGTTCAGACGTTTTTTTCCATGCCAAAGTCCTTGTTCTCTTATTTTGATCAGTGCGTTTTCTGATGTATTTATTTTATGTGTGAAATGCCTGTAGTCATTTTGGGGAAAAAAGAATTGTGGTACCATGATTTAAACACAATAAAATTGTATTTAACTGTTGAATTGTAAAAATGGATTATTTAAATAATAATGATTTTTTTTTCAAGTTCTCTAATTTTGATCTTTAGTGCATCTCTTTCATTCTCTTTTTTATATATATTTATATCTTTATATTATGCTCTCTATACCTATGTCTCTCTCTCTCACTATACCTATATGTCTCTCTCTCTCTCTCTCTCTCTCTCTCTCTCTCTCTCTCTCTCTCTCTCTCTCTCTCTCTCTCTCTCACTATACCTATATGTCTCTCTCTCAATATATCTATGTCTCTCTCACTATACCTATGTGTCTCTCTCTCTCACTATACCTATGTCTCTATCTCTCTCTCTATACCTATCTCTCTCCCTCTCTCACTATACATATGTGTCTCTCCCTCTCACTATACCTGTCTCTGTCTCACTATACCCAAGTGTGTCTCTCTATCTCCATATTTATTTTCTTGTACAAAACAATTAAAAAATGTTATACATTCTGGAATTATTGCAAATCCACTGAAATATTGCAAGTTGTTTTATTTTAATTTTAATCTTGCTGATTACGGGGAAAACTCATTATGAAAGTAATCTAAAAGGCAGCAAGTCCGAATCAATAAAATCAATATAATAAAAGGGCTTGCAATATTCCAGTGAATTTGTAATGAATCCAGAATGATTTTTTTTTATATTTCCCTGAAGAATGTTATCACAATTTTCACATTTTTGAGACAGTCCTGTATTTAACCAAACAAAATCCTCTCCAGTTAAACGACACCATAGCACATGAGCGCCTCTCATACAGGAAGTGCAGTTTATTTATTTTCCTTAAATATATATTGTTTTTGAAATATGTCATAAAAGCAGGACGAGCTGATCTTTTTAGAGCAGAAGTCCAGTGCCAACATCCTAAAATACCTGCACACTTCTCTAAATATGGCATTTTTATTAGTATTGTAATTGTGGAACATGACAGCAGCACAATAGACCATTTTTACACTGAATGGTGGCCATTTTGAGTAAAGATGACATCATCAACGTTATTTAAAACCAATCTCGGTTTGACTTCCGAAAAAACACGATTTGCTGTTATCTGAACCCAAGTCAACAAATTTTATTTTCAGTGATGGCTGAAAATAACAGCTGGATTTTGTGTATTAGTCGAAGCTCCTCTTATATCTATGACACAGCTTTAAACTGAGGTATTGCTTCACGAGGGTGCGCGCACATAAATGAAAGAAAACATTTGCGGCATCCCTATACAGTATGAGAGTGCCTTGCGAAAGTATTGGCCCCCAAGGATTTGTTGACATATTGCCATATTTCAGGCTTCAAACGTCTAGATGAAAATTTTAAAATATTTTCTAAGAATCAACTATGACACACAATTGTGGAAAAAAACCCCCCGAATGTATTCATCATTTTATATTATGCTAACAAATAAAAAAAAACAGATGTAGGTGTTGCAAAGAAGATTAATCCATTGTGCAACCTCATTTTGCTGCAATCACAGCAACAAGTCTTCTAGGGTATGTCTCTATACGTTTTTCACATCTTGAAAAAATATTTGCCCATTCTTCCTTACAAAACAGTTCCAATTCCTTAAGGTTTGATGGTGATCGTTTGTGCACAGCATTTATCAGATTTTTTCCAAAAATGCTCTACAAGATTGAGGTCTGGACTTTCGCTTGGCTATTCAAACACCTTTATATTGTTAGTTTTAAACAATTCCATTGTAAAATTTGGTCCTTGAGTTTTTCCTTGACCTCATGTAGATTTTAGATCAGGGGATGGTGTCATAATAGTCTGTACATTGCAATAATTTGTGGTCTATGCAGCCCTTTGAGACTCCTTGTGATTAAGGGCTATACACATAAACTTGACTTGAAACTGCTCCCCATTCTTAGGTCTTTTACTGACTCCAAAACATGTTCTGCCAGAAACGCTCTGTATTTGGCTCAATCCATCTTTTTATCAACCCTGATGATCTTCCCAGTCCCTCCTGAAGAAAAGCAACCCCAGAGTGGGATGCTGCCACCACCATGTTTGACAGCGGGGAGGATGTTTTTAGGGTTATGTGCAGTTTAATTTTATTATTTAACGCTTTGCATTTAGCCCCAAAAAGTTCAATTTTTGCCTCATCTGACCCAAACACTTGGTTCCACATGTTATTTGTGTCTGCTTCTTGCAATCGCCTAACAGGCTTTTTTGGTATTCTTTCAGAAAAGGCTTTCTTCTTATCATTCTTCCACAAAGGGCAGACTAATAGTTGTCACATGCATGGATTCTCCCACCTCACCTGTGTATGCCTGCAGGTCACATAATGTGTTCATAGGACTCTTGGTTGCTTCTCTGATTAGTTTTCTCCATGTTCGTGCCAAAAGTTTTGAGTAATGGTCGGGTCTTGGTAAATTTTCAGTGGATTTATTCTTTCTCCATTTTTATATTATTGCTCGCTCAGTGTTTCAGAAGATATTTAAATGTTGTGAAATTTAGATTGACACTGGAATTCATTCAGAAACATTTGGAGTCAGTTGGCTGAGCTGAGAGCCAATATTTTTGCAACACCTTCTTTTCATTTTTTTTATTGCAAATATAATATAGAATCTTGAAATAATTTGTTTCCACTTCATTATTGTGTCTCACGTGTTTATTCTTTGAAAATATTTTCAGTTTTTTTCGGTTTAAAATTGAAGCCTGAAATGTGGCAATATGACAACAGGTTCCTGGGGGCCAATACTTTCACTAGGCACTGTGTGTCACAGCCTTAAAATGTGTAAATGCTCCACAAGGGCGCATGCAAATAACTGAAAGACAAAATGAGTGGTATCCTTATATAAGGGAAAGAAAAACAGACAATTGAAGGCACCCCTCAACATGCATTGGATGTCTTCGGTTTCAGTTTCCTGACAGGAGACACTATTAGACCAAGGTGAAAATATTATTTACAAACAATTGATGAATTATTTTGTTGTTCTTTTATAGAAGTTGTTGTGTATTCAATGATCATTTTATAATTTCACCCCAACAAACATTTCTACAATTTCAGAATAATTATTTGCATTTCTGCTGAATGGTCAGTCTGGTGCTGTCTGAATTCATACTGTATATCAAATATGAATGTTTAAAAAAAGGAAAAAGAAAACATGCTGGCGATAGATGTAGATTTGTTATTCAATATCATTTTTATGTAAGAATCAATTTCTTTTAAATGTATTGACAGCTACATATTGTGATTACTCTGTATTCTACTTAAGTCCACAACAACATGGAATTGTTCTCATTGTGTATAATGTGAAAGCAAAAAAGAGCCAAAAACGTATTCCAGTACTGTATTTTAAAACATAAAAAATGCCATGTTTTTGTTCCCTGCCTTAAACAAAAGTGCCATTTGATATTGTCATTTTTTAGGTGTTGATATGAAATAAAATAACACAAGTGACTGTCAATTGGTGACATCCCGTTAGATCAGGGGTCTCAACCGGGGTTTTTCCAATAAAATCATCAGTCCTGATTTAAGGCGTAGGGGCGCTACGGAATCCAGGACACTAGCCAGGGTAGCATTAAACTCATTCATGAGTGAGTCAATAGAGCCTTCATATAAAGGATACGACGCAAGATCAGAGAAATGTTCTGATTTTTAAATATATATTTTTTTTATTGTGCCACGTAAAAAATGCCTAAAAAATAAAACAAAAAAACACACAAAAAGTAAATATAAAAATAAACCAGTAAATTAATCTATAATTCGTATGGGCTCTACTTACGGTGTATATCATTTGACCACTAGATGTCGCTATATGGTGCAGTGCAACTGAAAACGAGCTAAAGCACAAGGAAGAAGACAAACTATGGAGATTCAAAGTCAAGTCATGTTTTATGTGTATAGCCCTTAATCACAAGGAGTCTTAAAGGGATGCACAGACCACAGACTATTGTATACTACAGACTATTATTGCACCATCCCCTTATCTAAAACCTACATGAGGGCAAGGAAAAACTCAAAAACCTCAGCGTGAAAAAAATGAAGAAACCTTGAGAAGATTTTAATGTATGAGAGCATATTCAAGTAAAAATAAAACTCAAAAAGTGGATTTAGTATTACAGAATTTTCAAGAAAAAACTATTAGAAATGTTGGATTTAATATTCAAGATTCAGAAAAAAAGTTCAAGAAAAAAATAACATTTACTGAAATACTACCATTTACCCCTGCTATTATAATATATTTATGTCAAACGAGTAGTAAAGGCAAAATTATGTCATTTGATGAAAGGTATGAGTAAATACATTATACTAAATAAGCTTGATACTAAGTGACCAAAAAGCACCAATTTTCCTAATTTTTTTAAGCTTTTTGCCAAAAAAAGAAACAAGGAATACTGTATAGCAAAAGGAAAGAAAAAAAAATGAATAAAAGGGAAAAAGAAAGAAAAGAAGAGATCAAATTCAAAAGAAAACAATAAATAATAGAAAAAAACAAATGGAAAATAAGGAGGAACTTAACTATTATCCTATTAACACAATATTAATAAGATGCAGTGTTTCTAATAGTGGTCATCAATACAACTTATTGTTCGGAAATCATTTAAAAAGCATTGTAATATTTGACCACTAGGTGTCGCTGTATTCTGAGGTTCCGTGTAGTCTGAAAACAAGTGCCACCTAGCACAAAGTAGAAGACAAACTTTGAAGACAAAAAGTGGACGGATTTCACTATTTATCTTTCAGTTTTGCCCAACCTTTCACAAGGTTTGGGTTTTTAGGGGTACCCTTAGCAGCAAGATGACAAACAATTATGTGAGCTCCCTCTAGAGGAGGCTCCATGTTATGTAAAATAAATACACATTTCTTGACCAAATGGTATTTAAAAAAAAACGCATGTTTTTATGACCTTTCGTGTATTTTCTATAATCATTCAAATCAGTATTGTTTATTTTAAAGGGACAGTGTGTCATATTTAGAACCTCATAGTGTTACGAAAAACTTTAATTCAGTAAATAATATCACCTTGATTTGAATACCAGGCAAAATACCTGATCTATAAACCGATGTTAAATTTGATAACTTTGGTGGAATCCCTACGAAGAAAGAAAGAAAGAAAGAAAGGAAGAAAGAAAGAAAGAGGATAGAGACAGAGAGGACAAAGAGAGACAAAAAATAGAGACGGTAAGTGAGAAAAATTGAGCAAAGCAGAGAGAAAGTGTGAAAGAAAGAAAGTGAGAAAAAAGCAAGTGAAAAATTAAAAAAGAGCGAAAAAAATAAGAGAAGAGAACAAGAGAGAGGTAAGAAGAGAGATCAAGTAAGAAATGTGAGAAAGAAAGGGAGAAAAAAATCCAGAGAGAAAGAGGTAAATGAAAAAGGGAAGGGGAGAGAAAGAATAAAATGAGGGAAAACAGAGAGACAGAGAGAGAGAGAGAGAGAGAGAGAGAGAGAAAGAGAGAGAGAGAATGTGAGAGAGAGAGAGTGTGTGAAAGACAGAGAGAAACAAATGAGGGTGGGAGACAAAGAGAGAAAAAAGAGTAAGGCCGAGAGAAAGATAGGATGAGAAAGAATGAGAAATAGGGAGAAAACGAGCATGAGGGAGGAGAGAGAATGAGAGAAAGAAGAAAGAGAAATAAAGATTGATAATGAGAGTGAAAAAATAGATGAAGAAAGAGAGAAAGAGAAATACAGAATGAGAAAGAAAGTGACTGAGAGAGAGAGAGAGAGAGAGAGAGAGAGAGAGAGAGAGAGAGAGAGAGAGAGAGAGAGAGAGAAAGAAAGAGAGAGAGAGAGGGTGCAACACAGAGACCAAAAATGAGAGTGGGAGACAAAGAGACAAAAAAGAGTAAGGCCGAGAGAAAGATAGTGTGAGAAAGAATGAGAAATAGGGAGAAAGCGAGCATGAGGGAGGAGAGAGAATAAGAGAAAGAAGAAGAGATATAAAGATTGATAAGGAGAGTGAAAAAATAGATGAAGAAAGAGAGAAAGAGAAATACAGAATGAGAAAGAAAGTGACCGAGAGAGAGAGGGGGGAGACAAAGAAATAGAGAGAGAGGAATATAGTGAGAAGGAGAGAGCAAAAGAGTGGCAAAAAAGAGAAGAAGCGAGAGAGAAAGGAAGTAGGGAATAAAGAAGGAATTAGAGAAAAGAGAGAGAGGGAGAGAAATAAAGAAAGCGCAAGAAAGAAAACAGCTACCTTGTCTTTGTGAGTGGTGCCATGGTTTAGCAACATCAAATAGACATATTCAAAACTCAGCTGGTCTTTCTCTTGCGCTCCTCTCAGCGGTGTCCTTATCCAGCCCGCAAGCCTTAGATTTGATAGCCCTGACTTAAAGGTACATTTGCGGAGTTTTGGACCCAGTTTCTTTTTTTAATATTTTTTCCGGATTTTAGGAACGTTACAAAACAAATACAAACATAAATACACACCTAATGAAGACTTAAAAGAATTCATTATTAATAGTTCACCAGAATTGTGTCACAACTGTCACGGGAATTTTAAATGTACATTGAAGGCGGAGCAATGTTGATATAAGCCAATTGTACCTTCTGCTTGGCTTTTTCTTCCTGACCCTTCTGACCAATGAGAGCCCTCGTTCTGCAACACACCAACCAACCAGGTTCGTTCTTCTTGGCATTTTGAAAAACTTGGCGGCCGTGTTCATTCGAAGAAAGAGTTTTATCATTTTTATAAAGTTGTGGATTCCTCACCAAAATGCAGGTAATTGTTATTTATGTGTTTCTAGGTTGTAAATGAATGCGGAGGTTACCAAGACAAATCCATTAAAATGTCGCGTACTTCATTTAGCCTTCACCTGATTTTAACCAATGCTAGCTTCTCGTGTTATGACCTCCTCGGCGCTTTATACATTATTAATATACACAATATCAAAAATGTCTGAATTTACATAATAGAGGTGCAAATTGTTGCATATTTTTATGTTCAGTTGTTAACTCCTACCTATGGTGTTTGCGGCCTAGGCGATATTTACTATTGTTCCTAAAATCGGGAATTCATTATAATAAACATTATAATCCTGCTCATAACGACTGCAAGACATTTGCGTTTTTGATTCATTTGCATTTGAAACATAATTATGGTGTCGTATACTAAGTCATTTTTTTATGATTTCCAATTCACGCCTTCTGACCGACATGATTTTTGCATATTTATTTTCAACAGAATAAAGAAAATCACGAGCCAAGTTCAGTCCAGCGACTGGTAAGATGTGAATAAATGATATAATTTTTATATCCTTACATTTCTAAGGTCGTTGGGGACCCACTTCCTGTGGTGTGTCTTGGGCAAGTACAGCCAGGCAGGGCCCATCCTTCTTTCTGTTTATTTTTTGGGGGGGTAGGAGTTTGCTCCCCCACATGAAATGGATAATACTAGCTTCCAAGTGTACCAGTAGCAGGAGAATGAAATGAAATGATCTGCATTTATAAAGCGCTTTTCAAGTTAAGACTTCCCAAAGAGCTTTACAGTGTGCTTCGCATTTCCCAATAGCGGCCGTGCAGCCATGTAAGGCGCTAACCTGCATATTGGGGGTATTGGGGGTTCAGTGTCTTACCCAAGGACACTTCGACATGTAACACGGAGGAGCCGGGATTCGAACTGCGATCTCTTGATCCCAAGACGAGCGCTCTACCTCCTGAGCCACTGCCGCTTCCTTATCTGAATCAGATTCAGCACCTTCATCATTTGGCCACCCTTTTTTTTTTAGTTTGAAGCGTCATCCCTCTCTTCAGAAATGAGCCGGACCGCCGCATTAACAGGCAGCGATATGTAAACATACTAATACTAGATCCTAAATCAAAATTGGGGGGCTTCTTTCAGTGCAAGTACAATAACTCCAACTATACTATCTGCACAACATACATCACAAATGAAATTCCTCATCTTCCCTGCGTCTAAGCATGCAAAACGCAAGGTACAATACAAATAACAAATAGCAAGGTCAAAAAGTACCGGTTCTGGCTCTGATACCCCACAGTTTTTTTAATTTGTCGAAGATTTAAATGAAAAATATTATTAAAAAATGCATAAAATGATAACTGAAATGTTATCTGCAGCTGTAAATGAAACAAACAGACTGTTATGGTTTTTAATATTCTAATCACACTTAACATTGTACGGAACTGATATGAATCCGCTCTAAAACGGGTATCGCAAAATGAATTTACCATACGGCGAAGAAAGCAATCTATGGTAATTGGCTACGCCAGATAAAAATAACAAAATAAAATATTCTCATTGCTAATTATGTGTAATCAGCTTGGGAATAAATAACATTTTAAACTAATACACATTCAAAGGAAAAATGACATTTTATATACTTTTTGGGTGGCTTGACGAGCTGGTCAAGTGGAGTAGCAGCTGGATGCATAAAGAGGAGTTGGTGGATCAAAAATGAAACTCGTTTTAAAAGTTCCTCTTACGATGATTGTCATGTCCTTGGAAGATTTCCTTGCATTAATTGCCTCTTGTTTATTTGTGACGCCCTTAATCACAAGGAGTCTAAAAGGGCTGCACAGACCACAGATTATTGCATACCACAGGCTATTATGACACCATCTCCTGATCTAAAACCTACATGAGGGCAAATAATACACAGATATTGTCAACATAAAATATATGTTATTCATACGCTATAGAATAGAAGTGTGTTTTAAGCTTAGATTTAAACATTTCCACTGAGGTTGGAGATCGAACCTCCGGGGGAAAGAGCATTCCACAGCACCGGGGCCGAAAATGATGGCTCTGATTGCTGCTATATTCCTCAACAAGAGTAATGAGTCATATGTCTTTTTATGTTTCCATGGTTATCATGTTTTTTTCTCCACTTGGCATCACTTTAGCCTTGGGCCTATAGCGGACAAATAGAGTAGAAAAAATACAGCATTGTTTTACTGACTCGCTAAGTCATTTCAAAGCACACGAGATTTTGATCTAAAGATAAAGGGGAGCATTGTGGGAGGTACATCAACCAATAGCATATTCCCATCTTCATGAAGCAGTGACGCAAACCAAAAGCAGATCAGCCATTCAGATGATGTCGACCAATAGCAGACGGCATCTTGGAGACCTAACTCGTCATACCAATAACACCACAACATTTCGGCCATTTGAAAGATTTTGTTGATGTTATATAGTGAGGAGGAAAAAAAGTATTACTCCCGTAAGGTGGGGATACTGTATCCTAGGTGTCGGACGATATGCTTTTAGTCATGATTTAACTGTATCATGATACTAAGCCTGATTTGTGTCACCCATCCATCATCTGCACCGCTTATCCTAAGTAGGGTCACGGGGGTGCTGGAGCCCATCCCAGCTATCTTCGGGCAGCGGGTAGGGGACACACTAAACTAGTTGCCAGGCACACAGAGACGGACAACTCATTTGCTTATTCACACCTAGGGACAATTTGGACTGGACAATTAACCTGAGAGGCATGTTTTTGGAATGTGGGAGGAAACCGGAGTGCTTGGAGAAAAAACAAGCAAGCACAGGGAGAACGTGCAAACTCCACACAGGAGGATTCGATCCCATGACCCCAGAACTGTGCTGCAGCCGCGCTCACCACTCATCCGCGGTGCCGCACTGATTTGTGTCACAATTTTTGATAATTGCTCTTCTAGAGTATGACGATTTTATATAAATGATGATTGTGATTTAATTTTCTTTCCTAAAAAACAAGATGCATGATACACTTCTGTTCAATAAACCATGATGTTCAAACAATGCACACCAGTCAAATTTATGGGCGCCGGCCTTAGTCGTCGTTGCTCGCTTTTTTCTTCCATTTTCCACTTGCGTTTGTTTCCCCGCATTTTCAAGTAGCGGCCAGCTATGACGTCACAAATCGATTCCAGGGAGAAACCTTGATTGTAAAAATCGCCAAAAATAAAATCACAATATATGTGAATCCATATTTCATGTCCCACCCGTACTATAACCCGGATTTCGACCATCTTATCATTAAATATCCTCTTTCTTTCAAACTTGTGTACTTTTTTGGGGTATACAGAATAACCATGTCATGGGTACATTCATTTTTATAGTTTCACTACAAGAAAATAGCACAGTTCCATTAATACCTCATTGAAATGACAAAGTTGATCAATTTCATTTTAACCTTCGACTAGAACTCCAGCTTGATGGCGGGCCCACAGCGTGTTCCGGTGAAACCTCGGCTTGTTGCAGATAATAATATCATCCCAGGTAATGCAAGTTTCTTAAAAAAACTAACTGCTTACAATTAATGATTACTCACCGTATTCGTTTACATTTAGGACCTGTAAGAGCAGATTCTGGTGGTTCGTCCTCTAATTCAGCTGTAAAGTAAGTCAGCAGTAATCTTGTTTAAAAAAAAAAAAAAAAATCTGATATCTGTGTTAAACATGTATGTTTTTTTAATGTTGATATGAATTCTAACGAGGTTCTAATAAAGCAGGGGTATCATTCATTTTCACTGGGGGCCACATGAGTGTAATGGCTGTCCTCAAAGGGCTCAATCTCAATTAGAAGTGTAACAAAATTTAATTGAATGTTGTGTTAACGATTCCCAATTAAATTCAAAGAACCTTTATAAATCTTTCTCCCCCACGCCGCTCTGCTTTTATCTTACTTTTAGCACCACTGTTTTAGGACTTGCAACACATTAGAAGGAGGAAAGGGGAGCTTGGGGAGGAGGGGTGGTGAGTTATTATTTTTGCCCATCCCCTGTGTTTTTTTTTTGTTAGTGTAGCCTAAAAATGAGAAAATACCTGTTTCAAAATACAGTCCAAATCCCCAAAAGATGAAAAAAGAAAAGTTTATTAGTACTTGAGTAACATGACCTGAAGCCAGAAGATGGCAGTAAAGAGGAGCAAAATTTCAAGATTTAGACACTACCTTTGAAAAATGTGGGTACAGATGTATAATGTATTATAAAATGAATATATATATATATATATATATATATATATATATTAAAAAAACATTGGTATCAATGATAAATGTAATTACCGTTTAATGTAAAAGAAAAACTCAATACAGGCATTACATTTGCATTTCAAAATAAAGTCACTAGTTATTCAATAAATTAGAAAATAAATACAAAAAAACATTGGTGTTGACATGAAAAAACTGCAGTGTAATGGAGCTTAGCTGACACTTTGACAAAACGTACCTGATGGGCATTGTGGGAAAAGTAATTTTGGGAAAAAGTACTCTTTACTAATTTATTAGACATATCATGCCCTCATCGGCCACATATAAAGATGTGGCAGGCCACATTCAACCCCTGCGCCATGAGTTTGACACTTATGTATTTCAGGGTTTTCCAAGACGGTCGACCCCATTTCAAATGCCCATTACGCTAAAACACTGGTGTCAAACAGGCGGCCCGCGGGCCAGATCAGGCCCACCAATTGTTCAAATCTGGCCAGCAAGACAACAGTGAGAGTAGCGCAAGAGGAAAATGAGCTGTAGTTTTAAATATTTCCACCGGATGTCACCAAAGCCAGTTAACACTTGCAAAACAATTGTGGTAGTAGTTCTCGATTTCTCTCTGACTCACTTCTTTTTTTATTTATTTCTCCCTCTTTTTCTTTCTCCTGTTCACTCTCTCTTTCTCTTTTTCTCTTTTCTTTATTTCTCCCTCACTCTCTCACTCTTTCTTTTTCTGTCTTGCTCTCTTTCTATTTTCTCTCTCTAATTTACGCTTTAATTCTTTCTTTCACTTTTTCGACCTCTCTCTCCCTCACCTCACTTTGTCTCTTTTTCTCCTGCTGACTCTTTTTCTTTCTGTTGTTTCACTTCTCTTATTCTTTTTATCCTTCTCTTTTTTCACTTTTTCTCTGTCATCATTTCCCCCTTCTCCATTCATATCTCTATTCTGCTCTCTTTTTCTCTCACTGTTACTCTGTCTCCCTTGTTCTCCCTATCTGTTTATCACTCTCTTTCCCTCCCTCTCTTTCTCTGTCTTTTTCTCCCTCTCTCTTTCTCTTAAACTTACTAGTCCGGCCCCCGTGAGATTTCTTTATAGCATTTGTGGCCCCCAGCTAAAACTAGTTTGACACCCTGCTCTAAAACGACTTGATGCATCTTACTGCAACTAAATGCACTTTGTGTTGAAGGTGATACTGTAAGTTTGTTGCAATGACAATAAAGACCGTTCTATTTCTATTGACTTTATTTTCAAAGTATTGAGCAATGGGACGTGGTGAGTTGTCTTGTTGACATTGCTACACAGTGCTTGTATTTTATTAACATTCTTGCTATACTTTTGGTTTGACCCTCGACTATTGTCCATAGACAGCTATTTTCAGCCTACTTGCACAGATGAAATTACTTCCTCTCGCAGCGTGCAAACATGCAATAAAAAAGATGCAAATAACAATACCAAAAAAGTGCACATATAAAACATCGGGCATGAACATCCCTCACATATTCCCACACCCAAATTCTAGGAGAAAGTCTCCATTTTGTAGTCTGAAAGGGTGACCTACATCAATTTTATAGGTCCAAGGACAAAATCTTTTGAGTTAGGGAGTATTGTAACATTTCCCAGAGTTAATCGGGAGTTTAAATTAAAATTAGTGTAGTTGTGCAGGCAGCAATAATGTATTTATTTTCATGTAACACGCATTCAATTTTATTTTACTATAACACTTTTTTTATTCAGGGTACCAGAGACGAATGTTAGAGAACTGAGAAAACAGTCCTCCCGAAAGATATGATTAAACGCAAAAAGCAGAAATCGGACTTTGAAGGACATGAAATAAATACGTTGTAAATTTAATGTTGGCACTGTGTTCACAGTTGGCAATAAAATAATTTAATAATGGCCGCATGTATTCAACAACATTTCTAGCTTTCAATTTTTAATTACAGCTAAGAAAAAAGTCACACAAAATTTAATACCAATTTTTAATAAAAATGGTGGTTGTGCATTTTACACTTTGTCACTTTTACTGCTTAGTTTGAGCTGAGTACAAGTAAAATTTGACACAAATTTTTAAACAAAACTTGAGTGTGCGCGTTATACAGCAATACCCTATTTCTTCCAAACCCATCTCACCTTTTTAAGCCCTAACCCATTTTATACCTGTAAAAATGTGCAAAGTATAATCTGGGATCTGAATACAGCAGTTTTGCATTGATTTGGCAGAGGGGTGAGAGTCCTGACAGCCTGTTAGAAGAAGCTGTCATTGAGCCTGCTGGTTCTGGCTCGGAGACTCCGCAGTTTATTTCCTGACAGCAGCAGTTTGAAGAGGCATTTTTATGTATTGATGAAGTTTACCGTTTAGTTATTCATTACAAATAAAACGTTTTTAGTGCCTTAAACTTTTGTGCTGCTTTTTGCTAATTCTCAACGAACTCACTTAATTCACAGTATTGCCAACCCCTTATGTTTACCACATAGTTATCAATGGCGGTTTTTATTTTAAACAACCCAACTCTATTTAATTCTTGTTGACTTCAGGCCGATCACCATTGACGACTTTGACATCGGCCGACCCTTGGGCAAGGGCAAGTTTGGTAACGTTTACCTCGCCAGAGTGAAGAAGCTGCAAGCCGTGGTAGCTCTGAAGGTTTTGTTCAAATCCCAGATGGAAAAAGAGGGTGTAGAGCACCAACTGAGGAGGGAGATCGAGATCCAAGCCCACCTCAAGTAAGTCAGTGTGGTCGCAAGTTTTTATTTTATCACATTTATCAGGCATCTCCCTAGAACAATTATACGGTACAGCAGATCACCAGGATATGACTATAATCTGTTATAAGGTGGGGTTCGCAAGGTGAAATGGTTTTATGGCGGGGGATAGGAACCTATAGTAATTGGAAGAAATTCCGGGCTACAAGCCGCTACTTTTTGGCTAAAATGTAAGCAATGGATGTGAGTGAGTTCATTTTTAGGCTTGTTTAAGCCAAGCAAAATTGACTTTCATTCATAAATTTGAGCATGCAGCTTTTATTCAAGTGCCCTCCGTAGTCTGGTATTCACGGTAGCTAGTATGTTCTGCACCATTGGTAATAGAATAGAATAGAATAGAATATACCTTTATTGTCATTGTTACAAATGGGCTAACATATTGTGACAACGAAATTGGGAAAATCATTAAAAATGTTTATATATTGCTTATACTTTTAATTAAATATTAGTAACATGAAGGTTTAAAGTACTTACATATAGAGATGCAACATAAAATCAAATTAATTAAAAGTATCTTCGATATTTGCAATAGTATAGCATACATTTGTGTGTATATTTGTTAGGCTATTTGACAAACACTTGGATTTCGTATTGTTTTATATTATGGAATATATATATTTTTTGCATTATTATTCTATCTGTCAATATTTAAATACAGTAGAAAATTTGTGTTTAAAAAAAAAATCTGATTAATTAATTAATCAAAAAAATAATTGACTGATTCATTGATTATTAAAATAATTGTTAGTTGCAGCCCTACTCGTATGTAGTAAACATCCTAAATATACATGACATGGAAAAATGAAATAGGGTTTTTGCTTTGTGTGTTTTGACTTCAGTTTGTACATTGGAATAATTGGTGGATGTAGGTGGGGGTCGCCAACATCAGATTTGAAAATTTCCACTTGTGAGGATTATCATGCCCTTCGAAGATTTCTTTCATCGCCTCCTTATTCTTAATAATTTTCGCAAATGTTGATTGGTACAGATGCATGTGCTTTCTCTGTATTTCTTAATCACTACAAGCTTCATTTCCATGGTTATTGATTAAGTTCATTGCTTAGTAGAGACTCAAAATAAGGAGAGAAAAGGTCAATTAATGTTTAACTTGTAAGGAGATGGTTGTAGAAAAAAAAGGTAAATTCCAAATCTGTTTAGAGGTCTTCCCCTGAGCCTTTTTTAATGAAATGTCTTAAATTAAAAAAAAAACGCATGTGGAATTGAAAGAACAGCAACATGATTGGCCAATAATTTAAACATTACATAATGGTCAAAATATAAAACTAACAACAGTGAGGAATAAGAGTAAAAATAATAAACAAACTGGCATCTTATGACATCTCCTTTGCAACAAGCTGACTAAACTGATCATTTATCATGTTTTTGCTTCTCCCTTTGGCATCACTGCAAGTACTATCGCCCAAAGCAAAACCAATAAAGTTTCTTATACTAGATTATGAAGTCAACCAAGAAAGACGTGAAGCATTGTGGGGGGTAGTTGAACCAATAGCATATGGGTAGTTTAATGATGCGGAGACACAAACCAATAGCAGACCAGCATCTTATGTGACGTTGACCAATAAGAGCGTCTTAGAGACGTATGAGGCATATCAATTTCGCTCACAGTGTACAGTTTAAATATTTGAATTTTGTTTTGGGGTGCACAAAATAATTTGTTGTTTATGTCATATGGTCAAGTCAAATCACATTTATTTGTATAGCCCTTAATCACAAAAAGGTCTCAAAGGAATGCACAGGATTACAATGGTGGGGAAAATGCCGTTACAAGAGTCGAAAAAACATGGTATTCCACATCATAATGTGAAAATATACTCAGCTAGGGAGGCCGTAGCCAGGAGATCTACAGTTTTCATTATTTATGACATGGACAAACTTTAAAAGGTGTTCATAAGATAATATATATATATATATATTTTTCCCAGGCATCCCAACATCCTTTGCTTTTACAACTATTTTCATGACCGCACGAGAGTGTTTTTGGTGCTGGAATACGCGCCACGCGGTGAGATGTACAAGGAGCTACAGAAATACGGACGCTTTGATGACCAACGCACTGCAACGGTAAGAAAATGGCACATACTAGGGCGTGATTGTTGGATCAATGTTTTTTTTGTAAAGGTTGATTTTGCTGAATGAACATCCCTGCTTCATTAAAACGGAGGCTATTATGCTCATATTTTCTCTTGATCTACTGTAATTATAGTTTAACTCGTGCACTCGCTTTGGTTACTAGGGGTTGAGCTACTAATACTATATTTTGAGGTTTTTTGAGGCTGAATACAAATTTACACTCTTAAATAAGCTTTATACAGGCTGCCTTTCATTATGTCAAAACGATGTTTGTTCAGTGTTGTAAACATTATGAAATCTACAGACATGCGAAGGGTGTACTCACTTTTATAGATAGATGGATAGATAGTTTATTCATCCCCGGAGAGAAATTCACACGTCCAGCAGTCTCCTGTGTTGTTTATTAACAGATTAACGGGATGCCCTTGGGGTACTTTGTTGTAGTTTAGCCAGAGCGGAGTGTATGATGTCACACACTAGTCCAAAAGTTCGACGTGTGACATAAGCTATATGATTTTGCTGCCTTCTCTAACAGTACATGGAAGAGATCTCCGACGCTTTGATGTACTGCCACGCCAAGAAAGTGATCCATCGCGACATCAAGCCCGAAAATCTTCTTCTCGGATACCGCGGAGAGTTGAAAATCGCTGATTTCGGTTGGTCGGTACACGCGCCTTCACTGAGGTATGCAGAACTGTCGGCTTGCATTTGAACAACATTTTCAAATATTCATTTTCCCATATTCCCGTATTTGCCGCACTATAAGGCACTCTGGATTACTTGCATTGTCTGTCAATCTACAGTGAACTTTTACCATGACTTAAATTTTCAAGTTGTTGATACGAAGCAACTTCATTGTCAAACACAGAATCCCACAACAAAATGTAAAGTTAAAATATTTACTCTTTAGTGCAACAACAAATGCAGTATGAACTACAAGATTAAACTTTTTTTTTCACACACACATCAATTTTAAAGTGAAACAAGGGATACCTGAAAAAAGAAAATATATGTTGGTACATTTTTGGTTAATTTCTTCAATGAAATACGAAACATTTTTTTTAGATTTTTACACACTAAACGGATTTTTAAAAAACGGAATCCTTGAAAAAATGTAAAAGATAACTTTTGAAATATTTACTATGCAGTTTTATAAATAAACTATAAAATATAAAGGAATATACAATTCAATTTTAACCAATTTAGACTAGGAGTTGACCGATTATTTGCACCGATATTTGGGAATGTAACTGATATCGGTATTGGCTTTTTTATAAAGAACTTTGTTTCAAAAGCAGAGTTATTCTCTTGCTCCTACTCTCCGCTCTTCCATGCACCTTTTGTTTTAAGCTAATTTAAGCCATGTTGGGTGTCTTGACATTTTTAATTTATTTATTGTAAAAAGTTTCAAGGAGCTTTATTCGTTTTCATGTACCTTTCATATATTGCCAGTGCCACAAATTTTATTCCCTGCATTGTTAGTCTTTGTTTCAGGTGAAAGATTATTCATGTTAGGTTTGTCAAAATTCTAATTTACTGTAAAAAGTTTCAAGTTTTTATCTACCTTTTTATAGAAGTTCCTGCTACGTCTAATTGTATTTCCTGTATCGCTAGTTTTTGTTGAAGTGAAATATCAGTCATGTTAGTTTTGTTGAAAAAGGTTCTAAAATATATATCGGTATTAAAGTTTCATTTGAATTTATAACAAATAGTCTTAGTTTTGTTTTGCATTAATGAAAAATTCTTACGCCAATTTTTAAGCTTTACAACAAATTAATATCTGCTCCAAATATTTTATCGGCCTCCTCTTGATTCTAATAATCCATATAGGTCAATCCCCAATTTAAACAAAGAACCTTTGAAAAACACGCAAAAAATATCAATTAACATGTGTGAAACGGTGGGCAGCACGGCGGCGCAGTGGTTAGCGTGTGGGCGGCACAGTTCTGAGGTCATGAGATCGAACCTCCTGCTTGGTGTCTGCATGTTCTCCCCGTGCTTGCGTGGGTTTCCTCTGGGCACTCCGGTTTCCTTCCACATTCCAAAAACATGCATGTTAGGTTTGTTGGCCAGTCCAAATTGTCCCTAGGTGTGGATGAGCGACTGAGTTATCTGTCTCTGTGCGCGCTGCAACTGGCTGGCAACCAGTTCAGGGTGTCCCCTGCCCACTGCCCAAAGTTAGCAGGGATGGGCTCCAGCACCCCCGCGACCCTACTAAGGATAAGTGGTACAGACAATGGATGGATGGATGTGTAAAACGAAAATATCAGGGTCTACTGAAGATTGTCATTTTTGATTCAGCTTCTTCTGCCACTGATAGACAATGCACTCTTCTTCGGAGCCATTGATATTATTAAAATCTCCTCTTGTCCCCGGTTCCACCACCATGTCAGGAGATGGCAGCAGAGAGTCGCTCTCATCTCATCTCATTAGCTGCACCGCTTATCCTCAGTAGGGTCACGGGGTTGCTGGAGCCCATTCCAGTAATCATCCGGCAGTGGGCAGGGAACACCCTGAACTGGTTGCCAGCCAGCAGTTGCAGGGCACATAGGGACAGACAACTCGCTCGCTCATTCACACCTAGGGACAATTTGGACCGGTCAATCCACCTGAAATGCATGTCTTTGGAATGTGGGAGGAAACCGGAGTGCCCGGAGAAAACCCACGCAAGTACGGGGAGAACATATAAACTCCGCACAGGAAGTCCGGTAGCTGGATTTGAACCCACACAGGAGGTTCCCAAGACCTGCGCCGCCGTGCTGCCCCGGCAGCAGAGAGTAACAAAAGATGAAATTCTGGACAGCACTGCTAAGGTTGCTTAAAAACATTAGAAAATAATGAAAACTTGTTTTGTAGAACATAAACTAACGTTATGAAGTATTCTTTCAACACTACCATAAATTCTTCCAATAAGGTAGTATTTCATTGTATTCTTTGCATTTTCAATTGTATATACTGAATTTCCCGAACTGCAAGGGGTCATGGATTATAAGGTGCTCTTGGGAATTTCTGGCACATTCTTGGTATTTAGGTGCACCTTATCATCCGGGAAATACAGTAATTAACTTCATGTGCCTTGTTGATTGTATTTTAGGCGCCGAACAATGTGCGGTACGCTGGATTATCTTCCCCCCGAGATGATCGAAGGGCGCACCCACAGCGAGAAGGTGGACCTTTGGTGCATCGGGATTCTTTGCTATGAGTGCCTGGTGGGGAACCCACCGTTTGAGACAGGTGCTCATGCTGATACGTACAAAAGAATTATGAAGGTGGGTCTTGAAGAGTTGTTTTTTGTAATGGTTACATTTTTGTGCAACAATTGCTACATTAAACCCACGGGATATGACATTAACCCGTTCTGAGGTGGGGATCTCAAAGTTAAATTGGCGTATAGTGGGTGATAGTAACCTATATGAATTTGTTCCGAACCCCCCCGGTATCCCAGATAAAGACACAAAATAACTAGAATGGCTGTAGGCCTCTTGAGCATTACTCGCGTTGAGACGCGAAACCATTTTGGGTCATTTATTCTAGAGTGACCTGATTGCCTGTGAAAGATTGTGATCCAGCCAAACTTGTTCTGGCCTGGGAGAGTAGAATGTCTGTCGGGACCTTCTCTTATTGCCTACATTGCTGTGGAATGCTCTTCCCCCTGAGATCCGTTCTGGAACCTCAGTGGAAATGTTTAAATCTAAGCTTAAAACACACATCTACTCTATAGCATATGAATAACCTATACTTTTCTTGGACAATATCTGTATTATTTGTGATTGCAACATCCTTTGCTGTCTGGTAATCCTGAAAGGGGGATGCCACATGTGCGGTCTCTTCTCAAGGTTTCTTCATTTTCTTCATGTTGAAGTTTTTTGAGTTTTTCCTTGCCCTCATGTTGGTTCCAGATCAGGGGATGGTGTAATAATAGTCTGAAAAAATAGTCTGTGTAATAACCTGTGAAGCACTTTGAGACTCTTTGTGATTAAGGGCTATACAAATAAAAATGACTTGACTTTAGATTTGATGTTGATGATTTCTATGTATTATCTGTTGATTCCCTTCTAACATCTATTGCAGCCTGGTCATTCATTAAGGGGATTACCTGATGTGCCGCTCCTTGTCAAGGTTTAATTTTCCTCATTCTGAGGTTTTTGAGGTTTTCCTTTCCCTCATGTAGGTTTTAGATCAGAGGATTGTGTAGTAGTAGTTCTACAGCCCTTTGAGACTTATTGTGATTAAGGGCTATACAAATAAATATGTCTTGACTTGTCGCCGAAAGTGCTGAGTCAGCAAAACCATTTTTTAAATAAGGTTTGATGGCTCCTGAATTAATCAGCACTCGGCACCAGAGGTGTACCACAAGAATATCAGTCTATATGTCAATTCCAAAGGTAATATCCTCAATACATATTTTTTGTTTACTTATAAGTTATCAATTTTGCAGATCATTCATTTCGATAAGTTGTTTGATTCTAACAAAGAACGAGTCGTTTATATGTGGAAAATCAATAAAAAAAGCATTTAGACAATATTGGATAAACTCGTGGTAAATTAAAAAATATGCAGAGAGATACATGACTTGCTCGCCCGCTCTGGATCCCATCCAACAAGAGTGTGGTCATTGCACTGTGCATTTCAAATCCGTTTTGACATCAGAGACCGTCTGAAGCGTGTCATTTGAACATGCTGCGTGTGTTCCAGCTAAGGTACTGAAGATTTGAATGACAAAATAATTGAAAACTTTTTTTCGAACATTAAAAACAGAACAAAAACATTAACACAACAACAAAATAATTAGTTACTTAATATCTTCGAAAAGGGGTGGTAAGAAGCAGATGCTTATTTTCCCTACCCCTTCATCTTCCCTATTAAATACACGAATGATAATAACAACAATAGTAATAATATCAATAATAAGTTATGATACAACAATAGCAACAATAACAACAAAGTTAACCACAGTTCTAGACGCACAATTCCCAATCTCTCGTATCACTCATACCCCATTTTCTTCATCTCTGTATTCCGCCAGTAATGTTTTTTTATATTCAAATTTGAACAAGTGAATAGTTGGACATTGTTTGATCTCGTCTTGTAAATTGTTCCACAGTTTGACTCCACACACAGACACACACATACTTTTCCTGGTTGTTCTCACCTTTGGGATTGTGAATTTACTACAGCCCCTTAAGTTATAATTTCCCACTTTCCGAATGAATGAATGAATGAATGAACAAATGAAGATTTAACCAAATAATCACTAGATTCCAAACTGATTGATAGGCAATTAATTCAAACATGCAATTAACAAATCACTAGCATGAATCATGACACAGCACATAACGACAAACCCATAATCTTGATTTACAAGCCAACATTTTGGTGATTTGGACATTTATAGTCTGGTCATTTCCTGGAAACAAAACAAACATTGTTGTTCATGAGCACATTGGTAGTGCGTATCAGTGTTCACTGGTGTGGACTTCTTTTGAAGTTGTCCATCACGGGAGTGGGGACACTGGAGTCGGTAAATAGGTGTGGAGACAGTTCAGCTTTTGGTTTAGGTCATCCAATAGGAACAAAAATAATATAGATAGATAGATAGATAGTTTTTCGAGGTTCCTTATTTTTGACCGAGTCTGTGGCTTTAATGGGTGTGGGCGTGTTAGCAGCAAGGGATTCCCGTCGCCGTCTCTATTTGCAATTTCAAGCGGAATTTGAGACTACTCTCGTCTTTGTTTCTGAAACCACTTGTGTTATTTTGAAGGTGGATCTCAAGATGCCAAGCATCGTCTCCGAGGGCGCACAAGATCTGATCAAGAAGCTTCTTCGCCACTGCCCGACCGATCGCCTGCCGCTACAAAGCGTCATCGATCACCGTTGGGTCCGAGAAAACTCGCGCCGCATTTTGCCTCCTATCTGTCCCTCAAAAACCTCATGAAATCAGTCCAAAGATGCCGGTTTTATTTTTGTCATGGGTAGATGCTGTTTGTATTGGATTCTTTTAGTAAAATGTCTGTCTGTGGACTCATCAATGTATTCATACTTTCGTTATCTTGTACAGTGTGGTGTTTTTATTCATGGTTGCTAAATAAAGCAAAAAAATTGTAGACTATTTCAGTTATTCTAGGCAAGAGCGTAGTTGGACAGATTTAATCCCGCTTATTGTATCTCTTGTAGTGGTTATCGCCTGTGCATTCGTAAAAAGCAAAACAATATTTATTTCCACTACAGTTTGTTTAAAGCCCCAATGTGTATGATCTGACCACTAGATGCCACTGTTTTCTAATACTGCTACACTGCTTTGCACACTGGTTTTCAGCAATTTCCTGGCATGGATTCCATTAAAGGAAATACAAATTTCCTGACCTAGGAATCTTTATAGAGATAAGAATTTGTATGATAGTTAATGTATTTCTGCCAAGTACAGTATTCAAATCAATTTATTTAGTTTTTTTTTTAACTGAATTTTGTCTGGTAGCACTAGGCGGCACTAAATATTACACACTAATCCTTGAACTTGGGGAAAATTCGGGGAGTCTGGAAAGGGACCAAAATTGCACACAAACACTAATCCAAATGAGTTTTAATTATTTAAAAATTTCTTTTGTTTTTAATGTTTCACTTTTAAGGGAAATGTTTACCTGAAGACCGGGAATTCGCTGTTCAATTTCATATGTATAATAGAAAGAAGCTATGGCTTATTTAAACTTCTGCAAAGACACCTAGTTTGTAATTTTTTTTCATTTTTGTATTAACTTAATTTTAAGCAGGGTTGGGTAGGGTTATTTTAACTTGATTACTTTTGGATTACTCCACTACCAAATATGCTAATGGAAGACAAAAGAAACTAAATATGAATAAAATGACTAAATTTTGTGCAGGCTTAGGGAGTAATGGAGCACATGGAACGGCAAAAATGATGTTGGCAAGCCGTTTGGATTTAGTTTCATTTTGTTTCAGGCGCATTTTATGTTAGTTTTGCCGGAGATCAAAGAGCTCAAAGCCAGGAGAAGAGCTTACCACGTGTTGTGAGTCATCATTTTATTCATATTTAGTTTCTTTGGTCTTTTATTAGCATATTTGGTATTGTAGTAATCCAATAGTAATTGAGAGTAATCAATTTAAAGTAACCCTACCCAATCCTGGTCGTGTAATCATTTTAATTCTCTCTTGTTTCAAAATGTTGGTTTTCTCATGTCGTTTCTGCTATGTTTAGAGATTAAATAAACTCTTCTTTACCTCAACGGTAGCGTGGCCGAGCGGTCTAAGGCGCTGGATTAAGGCTCCAGTCTCTTCGGGGGCGTGGGTTCGAATCCCACCGCTGCCACAATCCTTTTGACACCAACGAGTTAATTTTGTTAAAATTTTATTTCTGCAAGCATTTAACTTTACTATAATTATTGTTGAAATGTCCAATTTGAATCATCATATTTCCGAAATATCGATTTCTGTGTACAGTTGATAAAATATATTTGCCTGTGGGCAATGTTGGGCTGTACATTTCGAAACACAGTAATACATGGATGATTGATTCCATAGTAAAAAAGAACAATACCAACATATTACATTCATCTAATAAAAAAAGAAATATGTGCAATTATCTATAAAGAAGCTGTCAAAACGGTTAAGAGATTATTTTGAAACTAGGAAAATGTTAATTTACATCCGGTTTTCAAAATGTCTCCATTCAATCACTTCCGGGTCTAAACCGCGCACTCCGCTGTGCATCAAAACAAAAACTTGCGTCCGATCCAATATGCTTCTATATAATTCTTAAAAGACGATTATTTTTGTTTTGAATATGGCAGGTTTACCACCGGGTGACCCGCAGCTAGTGTCGATGATTGTGAATCACTTAAAAACACAAGGACTTTTCGACCAGTTCAGGAGAGAATGCCTCGCCGACGTCGACACAAAGGTGAGTAAATCACTAAAATACAATAAATAACTTCTCAAATAATATACTTACGTTTTTATGTTATTGTGGGTATCGTATTAATTTTCAACTTCGGTAAAACGGCATTATATCAGATGCTAGGGTGCTTTCAAGCAGTGGTTATGATGCTCCTGCACCCTGCTCCCCAAAAAGTAAAGATATAACTACTGAATAAAAATGTTTTTTTTTTCCTTTTTGCCGCTTTTATTAAAACACGTTACATCCCAAATGTATTTAATATTCCTCTTTCGTGCTATTATCTCTTTACCTTCTTTTATGTGTTTTTTTCCCGAATTGAACATTAACGAAAATGAGACATGGTTTATTATTTTTTTCATTTATTTTTTTATTATTATGACGATTATTATTATTATTATTGTTATTATTATTATCATCAATTTCATCCTGATTGTGTCCCTATTGTCTTGTAATATGAACATTTGTAAATATGTGTATTCGTGAGGTGTTTGTTATATGTAAATACAATACCCTTACCCTAGCTGTGAGACACCATTATTAAGGAGGCGAATGGGTAGGATTAAATAAGCATCTGCTCCCTCCTGTTCTGTTTCCTTTTTTGTTTTTTGACTTTTTGTTCTGTTCATGTTGTGTTTGAAATAGTCTCTTTCTTTCTTTTTTCTTCCTTCTTCCACTCCTCCCTCTTTCCCTCTCTCCCTTAACTTTCCTTTCTTCTTTCCTTCTTTCCTTCCTTCCTTCCTTCCTTCCTTTTTGTCACTGTGCCACCGTTATTATTGGTCCAGGCCGCGAGAATATTGTTAGACATTAAACTGGTATGTGGTACAGACCACTCGCAAAGTCATTACAAAGTGCAAAGAGTCTGAATTGGTAGACGTTCAAGGTATTGTGGGAATTAATTCTGCCGTTCTGAAATACATGAAAATAATTTAGAGAAAGGCATTTTGGGAGGTAGTTCAGCCAATAGCATGTCTGCATTTTATTGATGCTGTGAGGCACACCAATAGCGAGCCAGCATTTCATTTAACGTCAACCAATAGCAGACAGTCCTCCTAGACATGTAACTTGTCATACGCATGAACACTGTAAGGTTTTAATTTGATACGTTTTTGGGTATTCAAATCATTTCTTTGTTGCTGTCTTAAATTGAAAAAATGCCGTAAAAAGGGGAATTCTTATCTTATTCCACACCATAAATTGAAAACGTCACAAGGTGGGGACGCTGTATCCTAGGGTCTACTGTATTACGCTTTCTTTCAAACATGTAGGTTTGGAAATATAGTGACATTTAGTGGTGAATTATTACACACTGTCACTTTATAAAATGATTTAACTACATAATTTCAAAATGAAACTTAATTATAATGACATCCGTATGATTTATAAAGCTATACATCTTCAATACCTCTGATTTATTTTGCAGCCAGCTTATTTAAATCTGAAACAACGAGTGGACAATTTTGTCTCCAATCATCTCTCCAACCACACATGGAGCCCGCAGTTAAACAAAAACCAGTTGCGAAACAACATCAGGCAGCTTGTCTTGCAGTAAGTCATTTTTTCTGCCCTCCATGAATTCAACTTCGAAGTGGAACTCACCAACGCTTGACGCAAACAATCCTTTCTAGATCCGGCATGCTGGAACAGGGAGTGGACCGAATCGTGGCCCAGGTTGTAGATCCCAAAGTCAACCTCATCTTCAGGCCACATGTCGAGAAAGTGGCCCGTCAATTTATTTCGCCCGGGACAAGCGGTGAGGAGGAGCCTCCGGGACAGCCACCCCTGCCGCCGCTGCCTCCATTGCCCGCAACAGATACCAATGTGGATGCTGTCCTTCCTCAGCAGGGTATGTTTATTGTCCTGCCGTCACTTACTCATCCATCCAAAGCAGAGGTCTCAATTTTAGATTACTGAACTTTTTCCATATACAGTAGCCCCCGACATGATATTAATTTCATATCTCAAACAAGTTTTACCTATAATGAAAACATATCTTCCATGTTAACCCTAAATAGTAATAAAACACGTCCTTCTGATCACATAAAACCGCTTTCAAATAGTACTTGAAAATAAGAATAAAGTAATAAGATGTTATTAAAGAAATCAAATGTGAAGTTTATTATGGGCACTTACCATTGAAGAAGTCGGTGGTTTTCAACGGAGGAGTGAGGGAGAAAAATGCGATGGGTAGTGAAGGAGCAAGAGAGATTGTGATAAAAACACAATGAAATGAAATAAAATGATCTGCATTTAAATAGCGCATTTCAAGTCAAGACTTCCCAAAGCAATGTGCTTCACATTTTCCAATAGCGGCCGTGCAGCCATGTAAGGCGCTAACCTGCTTATTGGGGGCATTAGGGAATCAGTGTCTTACCCAAGGACACTTCGAAATGTAACACGGAGGAGCCAGGATTTGAACTACAATCTCTTGATCTCAAGACGAGCGCGCTACCTCCTGAGCCACTCAGTGTGGGATCAGGTCTATATTGAATAGAATAGAATAGAATAGAATAGAACAGGGGCGGCGAACAAGTTTGACACAAAGAGCCGAAATTTTTAACTGTGAGAGCCAAAGAGCCACACCACGCGCTGACCTTCCATGACAGACACACAATAAAAACATGTTTCCCATAACACACTCCTCTCCTGACAATACAACAAGTATTGTTCTTGTGTTGATTTCAAGGAAAGTGTCCACCCTCAATACACACAATAAAAAAAACTAAATTTGAAACAAGGCAAAGAGCCACAGTATATAGAAAATATGATGAGGCAAAGAGCCGCATTCTTATAAGCCAAGAGCTGCATGCGGCTCTAGAGCCACGTGTTCGCCACCCCTGGAATAGAATATACCTTTATTATCATTGTTACAAAATGAGTTGAACATATTGTGACAACGAAATTGGACGTGGCACTCCAGTTACACATTTAACTGCAAGGATAAAAAAAAATAAAAAGATAAACAGATAATTTACACAATATTTACACACAAAAGTGTGGGCATGTAGAGGCAGAAGATATTTACATTGGGTGTTTACTTACAATTTTGGGATCGCATTAGTGCAATATGCAGTAGTGCATGTTGGGAAATGCACGTTCTAACTCGGACGAGCTGTTGATAACGGTAAGCGGTCTCAAGCACCAAACCCTCTAGTGGTAGCGTTTGGAACTTCTCGTAACTTGGGTTTTCTCTTGCGTGTCGGGCAAGATTTATGCTCGAAAGACATCTCGTATCTCGAATTTCTTCATTAGTAGCTCGGATGTGGCGGGTCCACTGTATCTTTTACTTTCTACATAAAGTAATATCAAAAAATTAGATACACTAAAGATTTAATAGATTAATCACTCTATTTAAATAATGCAGCAAATAATTAAGACTTAAAAAACTAAATGTGTGAATAGAAAAATCAAATTTCCTGTTCGGGTTGAAGTGTGTGTATGGAACTTTACATATGAATTATTTTGCACATGGCTTCTTGTAATATAATTTGTTACAATAAAATGTTATACGAGGATTTATAACTGAAATCGGCAGCCGCCACATAAGTCCTGTGACGTATGACGACACGGGAGAATCAAAAACTGCCAACTTGTGTTTTATAACCATGGTCAAGCGGATAAAAAATTTGTAAAAACTTGGCCTAAAGCCAGAAACTCACTCGTGCAAGGTGCATCTTCTTCTCCTTTAAGCTTCAGTTCAACAGCAGTGACAATATTCCCTGGCCAAGTCAAATATTTTGTGTTCACTCTGCATAAAAATTAAGTGGTTGATCATTTTATTTCATTAATTTCCTTATCCACTTGTTCTGACTAGGTTCGCAGGGGTGCTGGAGTCCTTCCCAGCTGACATGCAGTAATGGGCACGGGACACTCTGGACTGGTGGCACACATAGTCATACTATTTGCACACGCTTTCATTGCTAGGAACAATTAAGAGTCCGCAATCAACTTGCATGTTTTTGAAATGTAGGTAACCAGAGTGCCCTGGAGAAAATGCACACAGGCAACGGGAGGACATGCAAAGTCTGCACAGGGAGATTGTAGCTGAAATAGAACCTGGGACCTCAAAACTGTGAAGCATATGTGCAGAAGTCCATGAATGTGCTGCCTGGTTCGTGTGAATTGAATTAGCTAATTTGTTGAAACTTCAAGTCTGTGACATGTTTGCAGTGCCAGGAAATATCAGCGAATCATTGCGGGGTAGACGTACATCAATCTCAAGCATTGGTGTGGGGATCTCAAGCCCCGCTTAACTGATAAGCACAGCAGTAGCATTCATATCATTCTAACATTAGGTGTTTATATTATGGCGGCGGCCCCAAACTATCGTCTTGTGGGCCCCAAATTGGCCGCAAGTTGGACACACTTTATCCCCATGATTTTTAAATTAAATTAAACCAGTGATGCTTTTCCAATGTTATATGTTATGTAGTGGGTATTCATCACTCTGTGAGAAAAGAAAATGGGAATAGGAGTTAGATTAAAGGAGATAACAGAAATGGAGTGGTGAAATATTTGTAAAACGCAATGCACATCCGCTCGCTCCAGGTTTTGAGATCATTAAATTGGAAGAACGTGGTATAAATTCTTTATTGCCTCCAAAATTAGGAAAGGGTTGTTAGGGGTTTAGCCACCATGTTGGAGAGCATTTGGAGACGTAGAGATTGACTAAATGCATACATTTTGGCTTTGTCAAAGAAAACAAGAATAATGGGAGCAAATATGATAAGTTTTAAAGAAAATCGTGGCTGTTTGGAATCAAACAAGACAAATATTGCAGAAAAAAGATAAGTATCCATCTATCTACCTTGTTCATATCCCTCAAGAGGGGTGACCGACAGCAAGGCAAACACATACAATAACAAAGAAAATAAAAGGGAAAAAATAGCAAAAAACACACAAACATTTTTTGACCATGGCCCCAACACCCAAACAAGTTAGGCACCTCGGCACCTAAGTTTGTCATGCTTTCGTCCCTCCAGATGAAACGCGACACAAGAAAGCGGCCATGTCACTCTGGTCAGGGTGACACAACACACTCTTTTGTTCAACAGCAGGGCCCGACAGCTTTCCCTGTTTTACCCCTGCCGCATCATACAGGTGCCCTGCCCATCCCTTAGAACGCGTCCAAACATCCCACTATCCTTTTACAACATTTCTCCACTCATCCCTATCACCAACAATAGCTCTAGCTTTCACTAGATTTTGACCTCTTTCCTACAGGGCACTCATAACACTATCCATCCACGTCAATCACGGCCTTCCTCTTGGTCTCCTTCCATTGACTTCTGCTCTGTAGATCCTCTTCGACATTCGCTCCTCATTCATCCTCTCCATGTGTCCAAACCAACCGAGTACTCTCTTATCCACATGCCTGTTCAGTTCCACTACTACTCCAGTTCTGTCTCTCACAATTTCATTTCTCAATCTATCCAATCTTGAAGAAAAAAGATAAGTACCTTGTAAATTTTCTTCTGACAATAAGCAAAAACATAATAAAGAGACAATTGTATTAATAGGAGCTCCACATTGTGAAGAAGTGGGTGTGCACTATGGAGGAATTATTTGCAATGGAGAGGACGGCATTTTAAATAAGAATACAGGAGACCCAATTCAAAGACAAATGGGAAAAGTTGATGTAATATAGAAAACCAAAGACAGTACCACCGAAAAATGAAGACTGGACTTTAAAAAGGACTTAGTCATTATTGATATTCCCCATTTATTTGTGTTTGTTGTGTGTTCAGAAAAAGAATCAAGCACAATAAAAAAGCAAGTTACAAAACAAAACACTGTAATGCTTTTCAGGCTCAACATCCTTGCCGACGCCCCCTGCTGCCGCAGACGCCATGTCTATCCTGGATGCCATCACTTCTCTCAACCAGGAAACCATCATGCAGTCAACTGAGAAAGCCCCAGATGAGCCCCTTGAGGACGGTGAGCAAGACATGAGTCTGGATGAAGAGGAAGACAAGAAGACAGAGCAAGGACGGGCAGACGAAGACACGCTGGCGGCTGAGGTCCAGGAATTAGATGTCAAGATTGAAGACCCTCCAGAGAAGTTGGACGTTGGAAAAGAGGAGGTAAAGATGGAGGAGGAAGAGCCGGCAGCTGAACAGAAGGCTGAGGACAAACCTAAAGTGGTCAGTAGAGCAAGTGGGAAACCTACTGAGGAGAAACAAGAAGAAGAACGATATCAGGCCAAGCAGAAAGCTAAAGAGAGGATAAAGGAAGGTCAGTGGCTATTCAGCTCGTCTTTCAAGGAAATGTTCAATGAAATCAATTTTGTATCCATTTTTTATAATTTAAAAATATACATGTATTATATAGGACATTGAGGATGGAAGAAATGACCCAAAAATTAAAAGCCAGATTTTATCAGAGGATCTGGACAATTTAGATTCTAATCCATTTTAATCAATAAACCCCAACAAAAATCACATTTTGAAAGAAACTTTTGTTGTTTTAATGATTGATTGTACAAAAGTATCAAACAGGAACCAACACAAATATAATAGCTAAAAAATAGCCAGTCATATTTAATTATTTGCCCAAATCCCTTTATCGTTATTTTATAATCAAATCAAAATATATTTGCAAAGTAAAGTGCTGCGTAAAAACATCCAATGTACAATAAGAAAATAAAATCTCCCACATGTTCCCCACCTAACAACCGGAATTCCCAAATTCAGACACACACAAACAATGGTTAAAATGAAGTAAATAATAATAAAAAAAATCATCACCATTTTAGAGTAATTCAAATAAATGATAGATAGATTCATATTCTTGAGTTACTTTTCCAGAAAATTGTATAACTTTTAAAATGATGAATTGATCGATATAATCAGATGTATTGCCTAGCTCTACTCCCCTATTGGACAGTAATTCTTTTTTTTTTTTTTTTAGGCTTGCATGCTTTTAATTAAAATTTTACATTTTGTGTATTGAAAAGCAAACCATGTCTATAGGATTATCACTTGTTTTGATAGAATAGAATAAAATATATTTTATTGTCAGTGATTAAAATGTAATGTACATTGCTTACAATAAGATTTGACATAGCAATTCAGGATAAGCATGTTCTAAAAACTTAAAAAATAAGAGAAACGAATATTATCATAGATCTGTAATATTTGTATTGTTTCCGTTGTGCAGTGGTTAGCACATTCGCCTAACATGCAAAAATTCCCTGATTCGAGACCAGATGTAAATATATGTTGGCCTGGAGAGGGATGGGCGCCACCAGGCTGTACTTGCCGGACACTGTGCCCCCACAACCAGTGTGGTTAAGGGATTCAACCAACCAACCATCTAACCAGTGGTTGTAGGCAGGCTTAAATTATATGTACATAAGCAGCCACATTGTGCGACAATGAAAAGAAAGAAATAGAGTATGAATATAAGTTTTCCTACACATTTATATTGCTAAAAGCAGTGTCTGAAATAACGTCTGCCCAGACGCCCGGGGCGTGCATCTTTTACGACGGGCATACAACTTACAAAACGTCTCCGCCACGGTGGCCGACTACTTTTTCTAGGGAAAAAAAAAAGAACAAAATATTTTTTTTTCAAATCAAACGTTTGCTTTATTTCGATTTGGAATTCTTTGTTCGGCTTGGAAATTTCGGAATTTCGTTCGTTTGGCAATTTGCATACTAGGCAGCCAAAAAAGAAGCCTGCATCGAATAACTTTGTGCTTCCGGACTTTCCCGAGCGTTATAAGGTCATGCATTTGCATTTTAAAGTAGACCCTCAGAGAACACAAGAAAAATGGATGAGTGGTTAGGAATTAAGCCAAAACCCCAGCCCCAGAAGAAGGATTCAAAGGAAGCTAACAAAATTTATGACGCTACAAAACGTAAAGGTACATTAAAAGCATTGTGGAAAGAGGAGTTCACATGACTTGTAGCAGATGACGCAACGCAAACATTGCATGAATGAAGATGAGTCAATACAGGTACATACTGTTGGCAGATGGAAAACAGCGATGTCATATACATGCAATGAATGTGATAAGTAGATTTATAATAAACTTAATTTTAAAGTGTTATGTTATATATTCTGATTATCAATCCTTAATACTTTGCAACAATGGTTTTTGTTGCGATTAGTCGCCTTATTGGGTTTCAAGTTCTGAAAAATGGGGCAGGTAACTTTATGGCTGGGCAGGCAACTTTTCAGAGTTGTCTGCCCTGGTGTCCGCTAACTTTTTGTCACGAGTTTCAGACACTCCTAAAAGCAACCAAAACATGGATATATATATCCCCTTGTGGGAGGTGGCTAGAGTCATGTCTGGCTCTTTTTGGGAGATTGATTCAGAGGAGGGGATTCCCAGCCCCCTCGCTCAACCCAACTGAGGTGTTGGGAGTCATTAGGTGACCAAACCCCCCAATTCCAACCCCTAATGCTAAACGCCAAGCAGGGAGGCAACGGGTACCAATGTTTAAGTCTTAGGTATGACTCGGCCGAGGCCTGAACTCAGTCTCGGGGCGGGCGCCATACCCCCAAGGCCATCGAGCTGGTTGAGAAAACATGGATGAGCTACAAAAAAAAGACAAAAGACACTTGAGGGTGCAGGACATTTAGACTACAATAAGGCAACACTTTCAGTCATAGATTCTTAAACCTCTGAGAAAATGTGTTATGACTGTTACAACATTTACAGAGTATTCTTTGGAGGACTCTGATTTGGATGGTCTGAGCGACATCACCGTAAGCTCCGTGCACACCAGCGACCTATCGTCATTCGAAGGGGAAACCGAAGATGACGAGCCGTTGTCCGATTCTTCCGAGGAGGGCGAGCAAGCACCCGATGGTCTCGAGTTGTTCTTTTTTCTTGACACTTTGGAGCACATATGAAACGATACGCATACGATGGTCGATGATTTGTTTCCTTCCTTTTTGACTCAAAGGTGAGAACTCAGACAAGAAAGAAACGGGCGAGGAAACCGGCGAAGAAGGCAAAGAGAGCAAACCTCGGCGAAAGGCTTACGTACACAAGCCTTTTCTGTACTCCCGTTACTATAGCGACTCGGATGACGAGGTCACTGTGGAGGAACGGCGGAGATCTGCGGTGAGTTGAAGGCTCCGTCAAGGATTTTACACTTGTTAGAACTGAAATCAGCTAGATTGGATCTTAAAAAATGATAAATAACACATTTTGATGATCACAATTGAAAGATTTTATTGACATCTTTTCTCGGTCTCCAGGCCAAGGACAAAGAAGAACGTCTGCTCAAAAGGCAACAAAACCGAGAGCGAATGGAAGAGAAGCGGAAGCAAAAAGCAGCCCAGTTGGAAGAACAAGGTTTGTCCGCCGGTTTTTCGACAACGCTACAGTCTCAAGTCTTTAGTGTTGTCCACGTTCTAGTATGAGTTCTATGTATTCTATTTTTATTAGAAACATAGATTATCTGTTTTTTTTCCTCCTGATACAGGTAAGATACTGCCTTTGGAGACCTTTACCGATTTGTAGTTTTTTTTATGAATGCTATATTTAGAGAAAGAATAAGACACACTCAAAATAGAATTAGTTTCATGTGTCTTTTTTGTTTACAACTGCAATAGAAGTATGCAGTTTTTGTCAGCACGTCTCCAAAATGTAGCCATGAGGGGACTAGAGCTTGATGTTATCAATCACTGAAGGAAGATTGCCTCATCATCATGGATGAGTTTATAAAAAAAAGTGTGGCATGCTGAGCACACACAAGAGAGCAAAACATGAAGAGTGACTATCGACACTTTCAGTTGGGAGTGGATTACAGGGAATATCACAAATTCAAAAATATATAATCATAATCTCTATTTTTTTCTATTTTAAGCGGAACAGTGCAAACCTGCAAATTGAAATGATTTGGCCTATAACGGATCCTTTTATATGCTTAACCCTTACCTCCAAATATAATTCGACCAGTACTCAATTTGTCTGTAATAACTATAAATACTATATTAACAATACATTGTTATGTGCACCATAACACCGACATAGATTTTGCAGGAACTGAGAAGGAATATGATTATGGGTGTGTACATGTTCAATATGTAACTTCTAAATATTATACTTGTGCTTCAATACTTGTCACAGATGCTTTGGCCAAGAAAAATACATCACTCATTCATATCATGTGGCATTATCTTGGCGGTACTTATTTGTAGCTATGATAAAAGGGTATAACTATGCAGATACTACAATTTGGGGGAGCAATACAGGCAAATATAATACAGACGCTGCCCTACTTAGGAACGAGATACGTTCCAGACGATCGTTAGTAAGTTGAATTTGTTGGTAAGTTGCTTTAGTGCTATATTTTGTATGTTTAAGGTTTATATAAGTATGTTTAAGGCTTGTATAAGTAACCTGCATTGTTTTGTACTAAAGAAATGAAAATTTGATAAAATAATGTGTTCTTTAAAGATAAATAAAATTTAACTTACTTTTGGGAGATGAGCTTCAAGAGTTAGGCGACCTCCTCCATGGTAAAAAGTGGCCGAAAAAAAGCGATCCAACCATTTTCTCAACCCCATCAAGCTTTCTTATTCCACTTTCATTTCAAAAGAAACGGCCCCCCTTTTCTTTACACTTTACACCAACCATATTGAATGAATGCACGATATATTAAACAATAAAAATGTTTTTAGTGCGTTGGAGATACAGTATAGTATGTTTACACACGAACTAGGAAGAGGAAGTGGTGGGTGGATGCTGAGTGAGCTCTCACAGCGCCACACGCTAATAGTGGCGGAAAGAAGCACTAAAGTATTTTCCTGTACTCTGAAAAAGGTGCACAGTACAAAATCTAACTTACAGCAATGCCTGGATCTTTTTTGACATCCCGAATTTTTTTTTTGTATCTACCGTTTTTCGTAACTCGAATGTTCGTAAGTAGGGGAGCGTCTGTATTTGGCCAATTACTGCTATATAGGTCTCTCATTGTCACACACATTTATGGCACCAATGATTTGCTAAAGGAGTGCTAAACAATAAAATATATACAGTAATCTTCGTGTGTGTCTAGTACAGAAAAGTAACAAATTGTGTCACAAACAAGACACTTGTTTGCGTTTTTTGTCGGGTAGCTGTCAATCATTATCAACAACCAAGTTGTGCTACTATTTCCATTGAAAATTAAAATATATTATAATGAGGAACATTTATGCTTAAAGTAGGGTGGGCTTATCGAAGGTTATAGTGAGGCATCAAGTAACAGATTATTGGATCTTTTATTCTATCAGGTCGATAAATGTTGCATCACTTTGGGCCATGATATGGAGACAATAACTATCAGCCAATAATTATCGTGCATTCCTTATTCTTATGTTGTATATCAAAACACTAGCCTAGTTGTGTCAGTATTTTTATAGGCATTGTAGGTCATCAAACCTTCCTGCATGTTATAATCTGGTTAAATTATAGAATTTGTATAATAACAAAAGACATCGGAAAATTGGGGATTTCCCCATCCATGGTAAATCTCATTAAAGAGACCACATTCGTTGTGCTTGTTCATCATGTGCTTTCACAGATGGGCTCGCAGCACCCCGAGCCAAAGAAGCCCGTAAAGAGCGCAAGGTTCTGGAGAAAAAGGTTGCTCTCAGTAGAAAGAGGAAGTTAGACTCCAAGTAAGTTCAAAAGATCCATTTGTTTTTCTTTGTTGCCTTATTTCTTTGTAGTTCATCAACTCTTGTTCATGGGATTTTTAGGAAAGAGGAAGATGTGACCAACAAGAAAAAGGGAGAAGCAGGAGAACCATCGAAGAAGACAGTATGTGACCGCCAGAATGGATGAAACAAAACAGAATTTCCTCTATTTAGAAACAGGTTTACCTATGTTGCCTAGTAACAAGAATATCTACACAGATTGAATTTCATGGTTAACATTGTAAATTCTGTCAAAATACTTGCCCCAGGATTGATAGATAAATAGACAGATACTTTATCCCCTTCCAGCAGTATCCTTGTGTTGAAAAATGAAATAATAAAACAAAAGATATAGAATACAAAAATACCCAGTATAACGTGTTGATATAGAGTATTTAAATAGTGCAACGGAAATTACACACTGTAATAAGAATAGGGTAATATGTAAATGTGGGGGTGGGATTTAATGTGGGCTTTCACTTTGCCGGGTGGAGTTAAAGAACATCATGGCATGAGGAAGAAATGATCTCCTCAGTCTGTCCGTGGAACAAGACTGTCAATATAAATCGTATATATTTTTCCGTGTCATGCAATGATGGATGCAGTGACGTTTTTGAGAAAAACGTCTCCCTTTTGGCTTTGAAGTAAATTAAGCTTGTTTTTAGAGGTTAAAGGAAGCTCACTTGTTTTCATGCTAAAATATCCTAACACATCATGAAATGTGGTATACGGATCCCTCCTTGCAAATATCATGCGCCACAATTGATTATGATGATAATAAGAACAATAATAATTTACAATGTTATTATAATGTATATTATAATGACAATGCATGTGCATTTGTGCATGCACTGTGTGCATTTCATACAGAGCACCTGAGACAAAGATATCTTCACTTCAAAGATTAAGTAAAATAAAAACAATGACAAAACCTAAGTAAAAGGAAGTAATTTGAATGAGAATTGTTTCCATTGCCATTGATAACAATGCATAGTGAACAGTGTTTACAACGAGATTAGACATGGCACTCCAGAATAAACATCTAATACATCATTAAAAGAGAAAAATAAGAAGAAAAAGAATGTGGAAGTGAATGAGAACAACAGAGCGCATCACATCAATAAATGAATAAATGAATGAATCAGTGCTGCAACAACGAATCGAAAAAATCGATTAACATCGATGATTAAAAGCGCTGGCAACTAATTTGATCGATTCGTTGTATCACGTGATTTACTTCAAAGATTAAATAAAATAAAAACAATGACAAAACCTAAGTAAAAGGAAATTCGAATGAGAATAGTTTCCATTGCCACTGATAACAATGCATAGTGAACAGTGTTTACAACGAGATTAGACATGGCACTCCAGAATAAACATGTAATGGATGGATTAGTGCTATAACAACAAATTGAAAAATTCGATTAACATCGATGATTAAAAGCGTTGGCAACTAATTAGATCATCGATTCGTTGTATCACGTGATTTATGAGCTACCGAGAACGTTAAATCAATGCGAATGAGTGAACACCATTTTGTTGTGATGCTGGGAATTGTAGTACCGCTTTGGTCCAGCAGAGAGCGCCAAAACAGTTTTTTATTAAAGAATCTGTTATTTTTTTTTTTATATACTGCATACATTTTGAACATTGCATCATTTACAAACAAAATTGACATGAAAGTTTCTACTTTGTAGTGTTTGACTCTTTCATCATGAAACAAAGTTAACAATTTTCAAGGGAACAGACAAAAATACAGAGAAAAACAATTAGAAAAGAAGTATAAAATCAATAACGTAAAAAGAAAAGTTATAATAATGACATGCTTAACTCTACCCAAGGGGCAAATTCTTGAGCATATATCATTTTCATTTTTGCATTTTTTATCATATTCCAAAAAGTAACCCCCAAAACAAATTTGTTGACAACATTTTGTGAAGTGGGTTTGATAGATAGATAGATAGATAGATAGATACTTCATTCATCCCTGTAGGGAAATTCACATTTCCAGCAGTATCCTTGTGTTAAAAAATAAAATAAGAGATGTAGATTAAAAAAATACCCAATATAACGTGTGGAATAAAGAGCATTTAAATAGTGTTACGAATAATAGACACTAATAAAAATACGGTAATATGCAAATGTGGGTTGGGGTTTAATGTGGGCTTTTCCTCCCCCGGGTGGAGTTAAAGAGCCTCATGGCATGAGGGAGAAATCATCTCCTTAGTCTGTCCGTGGAACAAGACTGTGACAGCAGTCTGTCGCTGAAACTGCTCTTGTTTACATTGTTAATCATTAATTTTTTTGGATAAAAAATCGACAGAAATTGAAATTTATTGCTTTTTCTTTTTTGTTTTGTATGATATATCTAAATTTAATATGATCTGTGGATAAGGTCGTCGGGAAAGCATATCTTACATATTTGCAGGTGTATAGCATTTCTATGCATTTTTGATGATTAAGTTATTTGACAACCACTTATACTTTTTTTACTGTTTTATATTATAGAATATTTGGTTTTCGTCTATCTGTCCAAAACTTAAATATATGAAAAAATAGGAGGGAAATTAGAAATCCGATTAATCGAATAAGAAAAAAAAAATAATTGACCGATTCATCGATTATGAAATTAACCGTTAGTTGCAGCCCGAGAATGAATAAATCACAGATATAAATTGCATTTATTTTAAAATGGATGTGGCAGAATTTTTAATCAGATTCCTGTTGGAATGTGATGTTTGTTTCTGACTCAAATACTTGTGTTTTTTGTGGCATTGGTAAATTTCCCTTTTTCTGCTCATTACATCCAATGACCAGTAACCATTATCTCCTTTTCAGGAAGGGAAATCAACGCCATCACGTAGCCTCCAACCCAAGTTAGTAAGAAATCTATCAGAGTCTCTTGCGCCTGAAGAAACACAACAAAAAACAAGCCGGAGCATTTCCGAAGATTCCGGCGACTCCAAGAAGGTTCCTGACAAAAATCGAACGCACGCTTTCATCTTAGACTTGGAGCTAGGCTCTCAGGAAGCTCTCAGGCAGCGCTCGGTCGGGAAGTTCGACCGTCCGTCCCGAAAGGAGCGCAAAGACAAGGAGGAGCTCCCCAAACTCAAAACGAAGCAGGAGAAGAAACCAGATGAATCCCAGCAAAAGGACAGCGTCGCTGCCAAGACGTTATCCGACGACCGAGTCGAGAAGAAGCTGAAGGCAAAGATTGAGAAGAAAGTGAGCAGTGTGAAGGAGCCGGACGACGCTTCTCTCAAGAGGATGCGCACTCAGTCCGTTGAGAAAGACAAGAGTAGAGAGAAAGAGAAGATGAAAGAGAAGGACAAGATCAAAGGAGATAAAACAGTAAAAAGTGAATCAAAGCAACTGCTCCGCCCCGATTCTTCCGGCTATTTAGAGGACCGGCCTGAGGCGGCACCGGGACCGGACGGCAGTAAAAAGAAGGGGAAACACAGCAAAGACGTCCTGAGAAGGTCCAAGAGCCACAGTGAAGACCGGCAAGGCGACAAACCCAAGCTCAAAACGGAAAACAAAGAAAAGATGAAAGCCGATTTACAGATCAAGACTCCAGCCGACGACGAGAAATCCCCAAAACGAGTCAAGCCAGCAGAAAAAGGGAAAAACATGGAGAAATCCAAATCCAGAGAGGATATCAAATGTCACGCGTTGTCCAAAACAATCAAGAAATCTATTTGTGTGGACATCCAAGCAACCGGTAAACCCGAAAAGGAGAAGAAGAGAGACGGCTCTTTGAAGGAGCGGACGAGAAGTTCTGAAGAAACGGACGTCAAAAGCGCAAAGAAAAAAGCGGAGAAGAAAGAGAAGAAGGAGGAGAAAGCAACCAGAGAGGAGAAACCAAGCAAACAAGAAACATCTCCTCCTGTTGAAGTTGAAACAGCACTTCCACAACCCGTAACCGTTCCCCCGGAAGCTGACGCCTTGCTTTCGCTCATGGACGTCTGTGCCTCGGCCGTGGACGCCAGGCGGCAAGATGAGGAGGTCCAGCCGCAGGAGACGCTTCAAGACGCCGACATGAAGATGAAAGAGGCTGCCCTCACTCTACTCTCCATGGACCCCGACAGCGCTTTGATTCCCAGCTTCATGAGTCACCAGCTAAAGGAAGAGGTGGAGGAGAGCAAGCAGAACCCACAGGGAGATTTGAACGCTGATGACAAATTGAATGGTGGAGGTAATTCATGTTATTTGTTCTTTCTCTTGTACTTTGATTAACAATTGGACTCGTTGAAATGGTAGCTTAGCGTAGATCACTAACGTTTACTGTTGACCTTTATTTGACTCCTTTAAACCTCAAATCAAGGGAATTCATATAGTTCGTACTCCACACTGGTTCTCAACTGTTCTGACTTCACTATTGTATAGTGCAATTTACAATTCCAAGTAATAATATTCCCTTTAATGCCCAATTAGCTGTGTTTTTAATGAAATCCACTTCAGTGACATATCTCGCATACAATATTCTCGACTGTATTTACGTTTGGCCATACTTAACATGTGTATTAAAAAACTTAATCTGTCTTTACTGTGGTGTGAGATGGCGGGTGTCAACTCGTAATTATAACGGAGTTTAAAAGCCTCTCTGTTTTATCGGTTCTTGGCATTATTTGG